>NC_056751.1:339440777-339585777 GCF_019279795.1 Protopterus annectens | reverse complement strand
AAAGTGAAATAAATCTTTAGTGATAGCCCTGTCTGTTGCTGTTTGTTGTTGTTGTATCTTTTGGCTTTTCCCGGTTAGGGGTCGCCACAGCGGAACTCCGGTCCGCTAATGATTGGCAGTAGATTTTTACATACAGAGTTGCCAGCCCTGACGTACAACCTTCAATGAAGGTACGCCCATTCACGCATGTCTCCACACAGATGATGCTCTAGCTGAGAATATAACGGGACAATGTCTTACTGTGTGTAATTATAAATCTTAAAGCCTTTGAAAAATATGCACAGTACGTTCAGTTCCAACAATTTAATATCTGTTCCTCCCCCTCCCCAGTTGGGATGTCCCTTTTGAATTTGCACTGCATGACTGTATGTGTATTTCCTCTCCTGATTTCTGTTTGCTATCCTTTCTGATTGTCTTAGTTGCTGAAAATCCTCCCAAACCACCTTCATCCATTTTATTATACGCTTCAGCATAGTCATTATACCATCAACCCTGTCATTACCAGCAGAATTACTGTGCACATCAGAGCCATGAACAAATTTCTCCACAGTTAACCTACTAGTAGGGTAAGCAGATTTAGTTTGATAATGTTTAACATTCCTCTCTAACTTTCTTTTTTTCTTTAAAAACAATGCATTACAATTCCTTTCTACCCTGTTAATACTTTTTTCATGAAAGTCTTGATACTGTGAAAACAGCAAGTCATTTACAATATTGGTCTTTAAATCTTCTAAGTCTTTACCCATCTTTGCCTGCATCTGTTCATTGTAAAATAATGCTTTTTTCTGGAAGTTGCATCCCCCATTTATCAAATAAACACAGTCTTCAATCATATTGGCATCATACATTAAGCCAAAGGGCAATTTAAAAACTCTCAATCCTTGTGATATAACTTTTAAATTGATACATTGTTTCAAATACACAATTTCTATTTGCAAAAAAAAAAATCATGTCCTTGAGTGAACCAAATCTTGAACGTTCCCTGCTACATAATTTGTGTGACCAGAACCAGCCATATCTTGAAAGTCAAATACTTTAGAAACTAAACCACCAAATTTACCACTAACATCACTCTGAACACTTCTAAGGCTAGAAGCCATATTACAGCCCTCAGCCCTTTGCGTAAATGAAAAATGATTAAACCTCATTTCTGATCTGACCATTTTACATCTGTCTTTTTTTTGACAATGCCATTGGCTCAATTTTATCTATCATGTAACATGTACTGGTATAAAAATGGTTCTTGAATTAGAAGACTTCATTAGAATAAAGCACACTATGTGAAATACGAAAGCACTTAATCTTGCTATGTTTTTACTGCAATAAACAGAGTTCATATACAAGCTTGTTTGGTGCATTTTCCATTTGGTTCCAAGTTTCTATTGTAAGGTAAAAAGTGTGCTTTTTATTTCACAGTGAACTGTAAAACTGAGTCTGTGTCTTAAAATGAACTGGTGTAAAACTGCTCTGTCAGGTTCCCACATCTTATATTGTGACTAGGTGCAGACATAAATGTACATTTTTGTGACCTTCTCTTTATGCAGCTGTTTATTTGATCTTTACAAGGGTTGTAGCTTAAGGATTTGTAGTGCATCACTGTTATTTTTGAAGGTTAGGTGCTTGCATTACCAAAGCTTATTTTAGGTTCATGTAAGAGTTTGTACTCTGATCATTTCACTGTGCTGCTATCTGTGAAATTTTGCACTTCTATTGAATATAGAGCTCTGAAGAGTTTAATAATCTTTAGCCAGGTGTAGAAATAATTGAGAACATGTCATGTGCCATAATTCAAAGATTATTTTATAAATCTAGTTGTAGCCATCAAAGTTTGTGTCTGTGAAACAGGATGGCAAGATAATATGCTACTAAGTATAGAGATTAAAAGAGAAATACATTGGATATATATTTATAAAAGTACCTGTCTGTGTAAACTTTAGCTCAAGATGATTGTCACTGTTGAAGTGACGCCCAAACCCCATGTGTGCAAAATGGGGAAAAAGGGTTGAGCATGGATGGGTACAACTAAGGTGAGGGTTTTTTCTTATATCTTGAAAACCTCCATTGTGTTTTTAAGGATGGAGTAATGATATAATTTATTAATGAATTATTAAAAGGAAAATAATATTTTTTTAAACTATAAGCAATTGGTGGGTCAGTATTAACTGATGGAACTGACAAGAAAACTAAGAAATAAGGCATCACATTACATCACGCTGCTTCACTAGAGACGGCTTGTACCTGTCACCCTTAGGCTTTTGAATACTGGCCAAGGCTCTTGCCACCCCAGTAGTGCCTTTTTCAGATAAGGCTAAAAGAAAAACCCACTGCTGTAAATAGCACAAGTAACAAAAAACTGAGGGTAATGCTACTCAGTGCCAGAAGTCTAAACCTCAAAATGCACACACTCAAGGCACTCCTCCGTATGGAGAAAATCTATATATGTGCAGTAACAAAAACCTGGTTTAAGGCTCCAGAGAGCACCCCAGCACTACCAGGCTACAACTCGTACCATACATGTCGGCCACAGAACACGGACAGAAATACAAAAGGTGAGGGCGTATCCATATTCATCAAGGATACCCACACCTGCAGGTTAGTGGCACAGTATGATGCTTCAGAGATCATCCACGTGCAACTAACAATGGGCAAAACTGAAATTTAAATTGTAGCTTGCTACAGATTACCCACCATGTCCCAGGACCCCCATTCCATGTTTCACACCCTAATAATGGGTGATTTCAATTATCCAAACATTAACTGGGAGAACTACTCAAGTACTAACTTCCTTCCCCAACATTTCCTAGAATTTATAAACTCAAATGCCCTGGATCAACTGGCCAACACTCCCCACCAGATGTGACAACATATTGGACATGGTCATCATCAACATGGGTGACTGGTGTTGTACACTGGAGGTCAACCCCTCGCTGATTAGATCTGACCATAAACAAATCACTTTGGATATCCACATTGTGCCCCCCACCCCCGGACAAGGAAACCACCATGAAAAACCTTTTTCAAAAGCAAGCTTCGTGTTACTTAAGACTGAGGTGGAAAGTTTCAAAGGCCCAATGCTAAAGGATAACGCTGTCCAAGCTGCAAAATCCTTTACTAATGCATTCTATGGGCACCTACAAGAATGCTTGGTTCATGCTATCCCAAGCAAAACCAAGACTCACTCCTCCAAGAAAAGGAAACCAGTCTGGTGGACCCCTGCCATAAACAGGGTATACAGCAGAAGGAGGAAACTTGTACAGAAAAGAGTAAAATCCCAAGAAGTGAAGACATCCCTGATCAGTATCAGCAAGAAACTATGATCCCTCATAAAATCATCCAAGGTGAGCTTCGAAAGAAAAATTGCCAAGGACTTCAAAGATAACCTCAAGGCATTCTTTAGCTATGTCAAGAATCTAAGTGACAATGCTCAGATCTGCTTGGAGTTAGTGCAGAATGGCACAAAATACACTGAACCGACTGATACCAGCAACATCCTGGCAGACGGGTTCAGTGCAAACTTCACTCCCCCTCACCCCCAAAAGGGCCCATAACCATACCAGAAGAATGTAGAGCCCCTGAAATCAGACACCCAGGTTAAAATAGCTCTCTCGAAAGCCATAAACACAGCATCAATGGGACTGGATGGTGTCCCAGGCTGCGTCCTGCAAGAGCTCAAAGACAAACTAACCCCTCACCTATGCACACTGTTCAAACGCAGCCTCTCCACAGGCTACTTACCCATAGAGTGGCGCACAGCAACTGTTCTGCTCCACAAAGGTGGAGCCACAACAGACCCTGGGAACTATCGCCCTATAAGCCTGACTAGCTTGGTCTGCAAGGCTATGGGAGCGCGTCATCATGGAACTCATTAACAGAGACATTGGGAACTTCCAAACACTGGACCCTACCCAGTTCGGCTTTAAGAGCAGATCATGCCTCCTAAACCTGGTGGACTTCTTTGAGAGAGTTGCCAAGGCTATAGATGAGGGAGAGGTAGTACACACAGTCTACCTAGACCTCGCAAAGGCCTTCAACACCATTCCCCATTCTGGTATTATAGACAAGCTCACCAGCCTGAACATAAACCAGTATGTCACAAGATGGGTTGCCTACTGGCTCATGGACAGAACCCACATGGTGAGAGTTGCGGGAGCTAGGTCCAACTCTAAACCGGTTACAAGTGGTGTTCCCCTGGGCTCAGTCCTAGGACCCCTCATGTTCAGCATATACTTCTCAGAGGTACAAGCAAGCACAGGAGGACTATGGCTGACCAAGTTCGTAGATGACTGCAAACTAGGGGCTGTAATTGACTCTGCGGTTGACACAGACATCCTCCAAAAAGGTCTCAATGAGACAGATACCTGGTGTCAAAATCATGGCCTCCAGCTAAATGCCAAAAAGTGCATAGTAATCCCCTTTGGAAAAAACAAAGTACCCACAAACTACCACATAGGTGGTAGCCCCCTAAATACGGAAAACGTAATAAGGGACCTGGGGACCCAAGTAGATAGTAATCTCTCCTTTGATAATCACATTGCCAAAGTGGTTAGAAAATCTTTCTATGTGGCCCACCTAATCACAAAAGGGTTCGCATCCAGATCAAAAGAGGTCATTGTGCCCCTCTACTCATCACTCATCAGACCCATCATAGAGTACAACGCCCCATTTGGGATGTACCTTACAAGATACCTGCAACAGCTGGAAAGACCACAGAAGTATCTCACCAAGAGGATCACTGGCCTCAAACAGATGCGCTATGCAGCTCGACTGAAGAAACTCCAGCTGTACTCGGTTGCATACTGCCTACTCAGAGGTAATCTCTGCCTGACATACAAGGCCATGTCCAACCCAGAATTGACGGACATGCTCCACCTAAAGAAAACCTTATCCCCTCGGGCCACATGCTCTAGGGATCTAAACCTCACCACAACAATAAATAGGACATGCTGGAGGGATAGATTCCTGTCCCAGAGACTTCCCATGCTTTGGAACAAGATTCCAATCTACATTAGGCAGAGCTCCTCGCTAACACTCTTCAAGAGCAACCTTGACGAGTGGATGGGAAACAGAAAGTTTACCCCGGGGACCACTTCAGTGGCTCTGCCGGACAGAAGCACAGGGAACTAATCTAAGGGGGCGACGAAAGCCAACACATTCTGGCTAGGCTTATAAATGCCTTCGGGCAGATAGCCTAGTACCTACCTATGAACCTAATGTGACCTTCTGAATGCTTTCAAAGAAATTAATAGGCCTCTTCAGGTCTTGCTAATGTGTTCCAGGTTTGATTGCAGTTACTTGAAATGTGCATTTTTAGGCCTAGAATTTAAAATATTCACTTACTGATTCAAAACAAAATTGCAAATAAAGCAAAGTATTTGTTAGTGTTAACTTAGGAAAGTAAAAAGTTGTAGGCAAGTATTTAAGAGCAACTGACTCCACTTAGGAAAGTTTTATCAAAAGTGAAATCTAAAGTCCTATTTAAACAAAGTTCCACTTGTATTTCCCTAGAAAGCATGCTATTGTTATTCATGATTCACTCCTGGGGTATATGCACTGAAATACTGTGTCTTTTATTAAGATCCTGTAACTTTTACTGATAGTCGTGACTAACAATCGGCTGCTAATGTTTTTAATTCATGCTGATCCTGAGAGAGAAGCTCTTGTCATTATGAATTTGAAACCAGATACAGCAAAATCACTTTCTTTATCATGGTTTTTATTTCACTAGGAGTTAGTGTTTGTAAAAATAAATTTGCTTTCTTTGATGTAATATCTTAGCCTATTAAATATTTTCTCTTTCATATATTTGTCTTATTCAACAGAGTAAAATGTTCTAAATAATGATCCATTAATATGATGGTTGTGTACCACATGTGCTGCCTACTGGCTTTTTTTGCAGTATGTCATAGGATTGAAAAAAACACTGTACCAAATGTTGTGCCATGCAGATTAAGATATTTTAAATGTGCATTCATGTTATACTTTTGATAAGAACTGTAGCTAGTTATTCTGGCATCCCGTGCCATCCCCTGAGCTGAGGACACAAAAGATTACCCTCGGGACTAAAAAACTCTTTCCAATTGAAGTAAAGTACTTGCTACAACTTGTACCACAGATGAAGTTTTAAAGTGCTCAAGTCCTGTCTGCCCAATGTGCCCCCTTATACCCTGCCCTAGCTACACCTCTGTTTTACATGAGTTGCAGTGTGATACTTCACCCTATCTACACCTCTTTTTATATGAGTTATTGGGTGACACCCCACCCTAGCTACATTGTAGTTCACATGAATTATTGTGCAGCTGGTGTGTAAAGCTGTGTTTTATAAAGTGGCAGATCTATGGTTAATTTTTTCATTTTAAAGTCTTTCACAATTTAGTGCCTGTGCTAGTGTTGCCATACCTGCCAGCAGTTTGTTTGTCTTGGCCACAGCTAATCAGACATAAATACTGTTCTGCATAGTTGCATAAGATATAAAGAAATGTGTCAAGTAAGACTATTAGTATTTGGTTGCATTATTAGAACAACATTTTGTCATGTCCTGTCTTATAGTTCTGTAGAGTGTGCTGTTATAATGATTGTCTTTATAAATGTTGATTGCCTTTATAAATGTTGTCATATGACATTCAGCACTTCTTTCTGTGTCAACATAATCTCCTTTATGCAGTCTTCCAACAGTTTGAGATGCTGTCCTCAACTCAGGGTGTGTGCCCCACCAAAACACACATGTACAGAATAACCCAGTCCTTCTAACATCTGTCATGTATAATGAGTCATACCTCTGGTTCTCAGAGCGTAGCTAGCTCACTGTTACTTGCCTGGGAGAGATGTCAGCTACTGCTTCACTTTACTTCCTGACACTTTGTGGGTCACCTAGGATACTCCCCTACCCAGTTCTCAGTCTCTCATTTACCATGCGAAGAGATGATCATGACTTAAAGAAAAGAATAAACTGTAGAGGAAGGCATACTTTGGTAATTTTAATAAAAAAAAATGTCTATGTATTCAGTTACTGGGAAAACGGTGCATAGAATGTTTGAATATGAAATGAACTCTATTTTTGAAAGATTTACATTCTGCAGTAGCAGTATTTTACTATTTAAAATTAAGTATTCTAGGCCCAATTCCAAAAGACTTGTGACCACACACTGAGAGCAGGTGTTTTGGAATCTGGCCTCATTATAAGCCCATTCATAGATGGGCTTTTCACTGAAGTAAATCACTTACACTGAGAGCAGGTCTTTCAGAATCAGGACAGAATTACACTGAGAGCACCTCTTTTTGGAATCTGGCACTGTATTACTCATTATGAGAAATTTGCACAGTATGTTGAAGCAATTCATTGTTTAATAGATGCAGGTTTTTAGATAAAGTCGTGCAAAAGAAGACCTATGTGAAATGAATTCAGCTGCTTAAATGCTTGAGTTATGAGCAATAGACTACAGGCTAATGAACACTTTGATAACAAAGGATATATATAAACTCGGAATATTTCAGGCTGTGCTGTTTTTAATAGATGCGTGACAAGCATTAGGGCGTTATTTAGTACAGAAACTCTTAAGTTGGAGAACACAGTTATCCATGATTAAACACAAAGAATTTCCAAATGTAGTTCTAGGATTCAGTTTTTGTGGTATTTTATACTTTTTTTTTTACTGTTATAATAAACATATTTATTTGTTTGTTTGGCATCCAAGTCGGTGAGCTGGTCAAAAGACCCTTTTCAGCAACAATCCAGGCCCAGAAGTTGAATATACACATGAATAAATGCAGAACAAAATTGTAAAAAGTTATAGTTGTAAAAAAATCAGGTAACACAGTAAGTGTACAACTCCAAACACCTATTACCAGTGCAGTAATATTTCAAAACACAACATAAACTTCAGAATAACAGAATCACAAATGGACTTCGAAAATTTGAAACTTGAGTGCTTTCATCTTTATTATAAAATGCCTTATTAGAATTTTACAGCAGTGAAACACTTTGTTTAAATAAGGTGAGCTCAACAAATCACATGCAACTAATCACTAGTCATTAAAATCACAATTTTGAAGCGTGTTGATTCAAGATACATTTAGTGTTTTTGCAGTCATTTAAGGCTGGAAAATAATTTTTAAGCAGAAGTTGACAATATAGCTCTCTAATTTAGTTTCAGAGTTCCAACCACTCATTTCAGTAGCAACATAATGCCGCACAAAGAAAAAATGTATCTATTAATTTGGACAAACAACTGAATGTTTAATCAAAGCGTTTAATTTTATGTTTTGATGGCATACAAGCATTCATAGGTATATACTACGCTAATGACTACCAGGGCCTTTATAAGTTTAACCGTACAACCCAACCCATTTATGTCCACATGTAATATAGACGTCTGTTTGGAGGGTATGTTAGGAGGATGCTAAAGGTTTAGTGGGAGGGATATGTTGGAGAATATTTACTGACAGCTTCTTTCTATCAGAGGCAAGGGGATCAGACTGGGGTTGAGTTTTCCATTTCCCATCCAGTTGTCAAGGTTGCATTTGAATAGGGTTAGGGATGTACTTTGCTTCGCATGGATGGGGAGCTTATTCCAGAGTGTGGGGATCTTTTGAGACGCACATCTGTCTCGTCAGCTTTTTCTGTCTATGTCTCAAACAAAGTTTAAATCCTTGGATCTAGTGTTTCTGGTGCTATTCATTTTGTGCATATGAAAAAGGTCTATCAGGGCTGGAACTGAGAATGCCTTATATGCTAGACATAGATTGCCTCTTAGTAATCCGTAGGAGACTGATTATAGAGATGGGACTTTAAGGCGCTCTGCATAGGACAGTGTGTTAACACCATGGATCCTCTTAGTGAGGAACTTCTATGGGCATTTCAGCTGTTGCATATGCATGGTCAGGTACATGCCGAAGGGGGCATTGCACTCATTGATGGGTCTGATAAGGGTTGAGGAAATTAGTACTATAACTTCCTTGGACCTTGAGGCCATACTTTTACTTTCAACTTGGGGGAAACTGAATGATTTTCTTACTGCTTTGGCTACATGTTGTTCAAAGGCCTGATTGCTATCTAGATATATTCCGAGAACCCTAACTACTGGGTCAACACTTGAGTGTCTTATCGATGGAATAATAAAACTGGGTGGACTTTTTCCCCAAAAGGAACTATAATGCTTTCTTGGCTTTGAGTTTTAATCCATGTCTTTGACACCAGTCATTTGTCTGTGTTAGATCCTCTTGCTGGATGTTAGTGCCATGGGGGGAATCTGTGATGGCTCTAAATTTGTCTGCAAACTTGGTGAGCCAGAGGCCCTTGACATTAGCCTTGATGTCGGAAAAGTAGATGCCAAATGGGATTGGGCCC
Organism: Protopterus annectens; assembly: GCF_019279795.1. Classification (NCBI taxonomy): domain Eukaryota; kingdom Metazoa; phylum Chordata; order Ceratodontiformes; family Protopteridae; genus Protopterus; species Protopterus annectens. Next base: position 339,576,434 of record NC_056751.1, on the reverse strand, counting down.
CACACTGAGCCAAGAGGTACCCTGCTTGTGACTAGCCTCTTGTTAGACATGTCTCATCAGTCCTGACTGAGTCCTATGTGTGAGCCAGCTGCAATGCAAAGAGTTAAGTAGGGATTTATGCCTAGTTCAGTGAGTTTTGTCAACAATATCTGAATGGGGTATTGTGTTGAATGCCCATGCTAGGTCTTGGTAGGCAATATGGACTACTTTTCCCTCATCCATTGCCTTGGTGACCCTCTCAAAGAAGCCTACCAGGTTAAGTAGGCATGATCTTCCACTGACAAAACCAAACTGGGATGGGTCGAGTGTCTGCAGGTTGCCAGTGTCTTGTTGATCATTTCCTTGATAGTTTTTTTTCCATGGCTGTGCATATTAGATTACTCAGACAAATGGGTCTGTAGATTTTCTTGGATCAGTTGATGGTCCATTCTTGTTAAAAGGGTTAACTGTTACAATCCTCCATTCACATGGTACATAGCCTGTTTTGAGGCTATAGTTGAAAAGTAACTCAAGTGTCTTGATAGGTCATGTTAAAATCTATTTAGTAGGCAACCCAGGTTATTGTTTGGGACCACTGAGGCTGTGCTTTTGGCCTTGGCAAATGCTGACATAACCTGCTCCCTGCTAATAGTGGGGTTATGCTAGTTGGGATTTCATGAGGGAGACTGGGGTGAAGTTAGAGCTTAATTTAGTCATCCAGCAGATTTGCTGTGTCACTGTGCTCATTGAAAGTGGTTCTATTTTCTACCTATTCAGCACACTGCTGTGTGTTGCCTTTAAGGTTTCGGACATAGCTAAAGAAAGCCTTGTGTTTGGCTTTAGCATGAGAGGCTATCTTGACCTCATAATTGACCTCATTACTTTTAATTAGTCCCCTTCATTTTTTGTTTAGTTTAGTGAGCTCGCCTATATTTGTGAGTACTAGGTGCAGTACGTTTGAACCTCTAGTTGAAGTGTGCACGGTCTAGTCAAGAGCATTTGTGTTAATAAATTCTAGGAAATGTTGTGCCAGCAAGTTGAAGGCAGTGTATGTTTCCCAGTCTGTAGAGAGGTAGTTGAAATCTCCCTTTAATAAGGTATTTGGCTCAATGATGTGTAGTTCCAGTGAGTCTAGGTACAAGTTAAGGGGTTCTTGGGGCATAGATGGTGACTTATAGCTTGCTAGGATATAACATTCTCATCAGTAGGCTTGCATGTGTGTGAACTCTAGGCCATCATCCTGTTTAACCAACCTTGAGGTACATTTGTTGCTAATGTTGATCGCTACACCGCCACCTTTAGTCCATGTCTGTGTGGCTGTGATGGTCTAAATGTGTGGAAAGCACGGTAAACATGCACTTCCAGAGTAGTTTGTGGATTTAAACCATGTCTCAGTAATGGCACAGATGTCTGTATCCCCCAGAGTGAAGAAAGCTTGTAGGGTGTGGAGTTTCTTGCTAAGGCTCCTAGCATTGAGCAGTAACACCTTCAGTTTCCTTTGGGGTTTTTTGCTAAGTTGGTAGTTTTGTCTGCTTGGCACTGCCTAAAAGCTCTAAGGGAGTGGATAAAGTTTTAGCCAATGTCCAGAACCTGAGGGGGACAGATGCAGACCATCCTTTGCAAAGCAACATAGTCTATTAACCATAATTTCTCATGCTGATAGACATTGAATCCTCCTGGAATTATGCCAGAAACTAAGTCAGTTGTTAAAGTCAGTAATTTTCTGTTCATATTGTAGCATCAAATCCTTGGTGAAGGTAGAATGCTGCTCACTGCAAAGCTCATAACTGTCTGAATTGCATATTCAGAGAGATTCATAGTGTGAGTTATGTCTCCGATCATTTTCATCCTCATGGACTTTGATGGAATCGTACTGGTGCCTGTGGTGTATTGACTTGAGTGCATGTGTAACCTGGCAGATCCTGGCTCCAGATGAGCAACTAACTGTTATCTTCTCTTTGTCCAGTCTTGTGAGTGAGGCATCTATATGTCATATAACGGAGTCCCCCATGACAAGAGTCCTGGATAAAATGTTTGCCTTATAGTCTTCGTTCTTGGGGATCCATTGGTTGTAGATGTATGTGTGATTTGGTGTTGCTTTTGCAGTGTGCTATAGAGATTACTTAGGAGGTCTTTGAGGCATGAGAAGCTGGGAAGATGGCATTTTAGTGCCTCAGCATAAGTTGGCTTGTGTGTATGTGATGGACACTGTGTGGTGGATGTAATTTGTGTTTTCCTGACAACCTTATTCTTAAGTGAGATTTTTGCCTTCAAAGAAATTGTGCATGTACATCTGTTGCATACTGTGTTGATTTATTTAAGGATTAAAAGATTGTCGGTGAACATGAGACAACTGCTTAGTTGCATCAGGATGCCCATATCTACCAAGCTGGCTACAGAGACATTTGGAAATTGCATATCTGTGTTGCCAGGACCTAACTCTTCATGATAACTTTCTAGTTTTGCCTGCATAATATGCTGGACAAGATTTGCATTGTGCTAAATACGCCAAGTAAGAGCATGAACAATTAAAGTGACCATTGCCATCCCAGGGTCCTGTTATAGTTCAGAACAGTTGCATATGGGCTATTTGCCATACATTTATAGTACTTTCAAAGTGCACATACAGAAGCACCTTCTGGTTTGTTGAACACATTATTAGACTTGGCATTCTTATTGTCATTCTCCAAAAGGTCCTTCAGATTTGCCTTTTTTATATACAAATCCTTGGGTCATGCTCCACTTACACAGTAAGCATAAAGTGAGTTTGTGAAGAAGTCTTGATGTTAGATAAGTATACATTGTGGCAAATGCAAGTAGCAACTAACAGTGCAGCATTATATCTGGTAATCTGAAGAAGAAAAAAAAAAAGCATCCGAGTGTTTCAGCAATAAAGGACAGTATGCCTGGTTATAGACACTGGGCTAATACTGTACAATAAGAATATTTATATACTATACATTTGTGTACAAGGTACTTGCAAAGACTATACATTCAAATATACTCACAACTTGGAAAACAAAGACTATATCTTAATATGCACTGAGAACAACTTGGAAACGCCACAATATATAGGCATTTGTTTGTTTAGACCAGAGAACAGTTTGTCAATTGTCTGGACCTACCTGAGTGTATATAGTTGATGGATTGTAACCATTATGCATAAAACAGTTACATATCTTCTTTACTAAGTGCTCCTTACGTTATGTAATTTGAAGCTAATTAAAGTTTCTTCAGTTATTTCATATACAGTGTACCTGAAATAGTACATTCAAGTAATAAAATGAAATTATATGCAGTCATAGTCACTTGGCAGTATACCATTACTTTAAACTGTGCTTCAGACAGCTTACATCCTACATACCTGTGTTTGAGTGAAAGAACCTCCTTTTTCATGTGGCGTGACTCATAGAAAGTTGCATAACCAAACAGAATTCCTAAGTAACTACTTAAGTCGGCTACTATTTATTGCACCATACCTTGGTTATAAACATTAAGTAAAGCAGGATATACTGATTAATAAAGGACAGCCTTTCTCATGTGATGAAACATAAATGCTCATGTTAAAGTTCACAATAACCTTTAGTGATGAGAAACAAATGGGTGGAACAGAGTTTGATAGTTGACAGGTACAGAGTAGAAAAAAAGCATAAAAACGATTAATAGTTTGTAGTAAAAAGAGGTGTGTTTTTTCCAACAGTGCAGTCTAGCTCCCTGTAGACCTTTACTGAGTAGGAGTTGTTGCCTCTTGGGAGACAGCAAAGTATATCAACCACATTTTTGTGTGTGCGTGTTTTTTTCACTTTCTTCCAAGCACAAGCCCAGCACATGACTGCAGCCACAAAGATGCCTTTGCAGGGACAGTTATATCAAAAGGCTGCATGTTACTCAACAAATATCAATGCAACCTAGTATGCAAATAAATATTCAGAATGATATATGTAAGCAATAATGCCCAACAGGGTGTGTGGTAATGTGTAATTAATGCCCACCCAGGGGTGTTATCGGGCCCAGTGCCACAGGCAGACATGTTAATGGTGTTGGCGGAAACATTTTACATCAAAAATGTATAAAGAAAATAATATAGTAAAAAAAAGGAAAAAAGGAAAACACAGCAATTTTACAGACAGCCCATTCTGTCTCTCCTACACAGCTTTCATACATTCACTCACACAAGATCGCTCTCACTCTCTGTCTCACACACAGTCACTTCTGCTTTCATACACGCATTCGTTCACACGTGATCGTCTCAGTCTTTCTCTCGCATGCATACAGTCACTCTTACTTTCATGCACACATTCATTCACGCAAGCAGACAGCAGCATAAACACACACACACTATCATCTCTTACTCTCTTACTTTCATACAAGCATACACACACAAGTTTGAATTATATTAATAGTAGTAGTGTACTTTGACTTGCAAAGTCCACAGCAAACAGCTTCAACAGCTTTAGCGTTTGTTGAACTGGGAGATGGAAAAAGTGGTGATTTTTAAAGTGAGTTTTAAGTGTAAAGCTGTAAACATTTCAGAATCGCCTTCACATGTCATGCACACTGTTTGACTAGACACATCTGTTGCTGTAGATGCCATTTCCCCATTATGCAGAGAGTTGTTGTCATTCTTACCATTTAAATTATACTGGAAATATCCTAGTCTAGTACTATGTATGCTTCTGTTCAAATCCCACTTTTCTTGTAAGTTAATACCATTAAGATGCCCACATACCCAAGTTATCTGCTAACTGGTCTTAGACCTTAAAAATTACAGTCAAAGAAAATGAAGGTGAAATATAAATGAACCTTGCAAGCAGTTGTCTGAGAAATTCTTTTCTTAATCAAAAACTGTCATTATTATGGTACTTCTGTGACAGAGAGGGATAAAGCCCTGATTATATCTCAGGCTACTGGAGTTTTATTAGTCACAGACTGTAGGAGTTCTCCACAGAGGATGGGGGTGACTGACTGCTGATGGCTCACCCATCCTTGTGGGAGGAGGGAGGTAGCTTGGCTGTCCACACAGAGTGATAACTAGCAGGAGTACTACATATTTCCTAGTGGAGACCAAGTCTATGTAATCAGGGTGCTTAGTACCATTAAGCCAAATGGACTCCAGCATGGAGAGGCACGTGTCCACTCATAAGACTGCAACAGTGGGCTTGGCAAAGCTGGTCTACTCCCTACCATCTAGCTGCCACCATGGAGTGAAGAACAGAGTGGGACTTTCATGTTGGGCAAGAGCCCTACAGACACAGCCTATTCATTACAGCCTGAGAGTTCCTGGTCCCCATGGCCCTGGAACAAATGGGCCACCTGAGTGTTGGTAGAAGAGCCATCAGACAAGGTCCTGGGGAGGAGCAGGAAAAAAAAAGTCCAAACAGTTTCTAATGACACCTTATGAAACTGAGCATGATGATTCTTTCCTGTAATAAGCTTTCAGCACTCAAATGTTGTAGGGTCCTTATTTCTGGAGAAGTATGAGGTAAAAACTGTCCTTGTATCTAAAGCCCTGGAATTATAGGTACTTTAAAAGGTACTTTATATTAATAGTAGTAGTGTACTTTGACTTGCAAAGTCCACAGCAAACAGCTTCAACAGCTTTAGCGTTTGTTGAACTGGGAGATGGAAAAAGTGGTGATTTTCAAAGTCCGTTTTAAAAGTAGAACAAAATCATTGTGAAGTTGCAACAAGCAAGATATCAGACTCTTGGATATAGTTTACATGTAGAACAGTGTGAGGAAATTGAACCGTGCTTTGCTAATATACAAGAATACTTTGCACGTTGCTGTAAAAAAGACAGTTAAGCTATTCCGTAGTCACAGGTTGTAAACTTGTCTGTCTGCTAGGACCCTGTATCCTGATGAGTTTTTATCTAATAGACGCAGCAAATAAGTGCATGTCTTATGAAGATAGGTCATCAAGGGCAGATCAAGATTACAGAGGTGGCAACAAGCAGAATAATACATACCTGGGGATTACTATCAAAATGCAGAATGGCACTTGCACAAAACTGGGATGGTCGAAATTGCGTTTTTCCAGTTTCTGTAATGCCGATCCGGAAATGTTCAAAACCTCATTGGAGAATGGTTGAGTACATTCGCTAATAATGGATTGATGTTCTGATAACAGATCACACTACAGTGGTGAGTGGGAAATTTCCTCACTGTAGTGTGATCTTGGAGATGGAATATATAATATGCAAGGGGTATGGGAGGTGCAAGGGGGGCTTGCCCCCTTGCAGAACCGTTACTGGTAACATGGAATTTCGACATTGGAACTTCCAGTGTTTGAATGTTGATTATATGGTTACCATTTCTGAAATTTTGGTAATTCTGTATTACCAAATTCAGATAATAAATTCAATCAAGAAGTGGAAAATTGTTTTGGTTTTCCTCATTTTGATAGTAAACCCATACCTGGATATAGCCAGCAAATTTATATTTAGACTTAATCTTTATTTACTCATTTATTAATTAAATGGATGATTTATTGTCCCCCTTCTGTCTTGACTGGGCCCAAAGGCAAATATAAGTACATGCACAAGGCAATACATTTTTAAACGGAGTTAGCAGTAAAAAAACACAGTATACAGATCAAAAATCCATATAAAGTAGCAAAAGAAGGTGTACATATTGCATACTAAACTTTTCCAAAGTATTAGAGTGCTATAGTAAGTGAAGACAATAAGTAGTGAATAGTGTAATGAATGTGAAAAAGATAATGCTATATAAAGTATATACAAAGTATAAAATATATGTAGTTCAACGAAACATTGAAAGCCAAGAAAGGTAGAGCAAAATACTCGTAGCTAGTGTTTGTCAGTGAAACAGGAGTAATTTAAGTTAAGAGCATGAGTTATGTACAGAATTGTTGGATGTTTATATTATCTTGATCTTCATGGAGGGAATTCTATGAGGCTGTGGCAGTTTTGGACTAGGCTTGTATGCTGATGAAACAGTGGAAAGGGATGTGATTACAAGATGCTGTGAAATTAGTCATCTGAAAAGATTAAATGTTTTCCATTTATAGAACAATAAATCATATTAAAAACTTTCTTCCTTGAGACTGGAAGAAGCTTTTGAATAGGTTTATTGCCTAAACTTGAAATGCTCTGTAGAATGATTGCCTAGTACTTGCATATGAACCATAGGCGGAGAAGTTGAGAAGAAAGCTGGTGGTAACAAAGTCAGTTAGCCTTTTGAAAAGTTAGAGTTATGTTCTTGACTTTGTGCAAAATGATTATATTTTTATTTACAGGAGTATCTTCACTACAATACTTAATACAAACAGACTTTAACAGGAGATGCATAGCATCCCGCAGTGGTGATTGGCAGTGCATTGTATAGATGCAGGTACTTAGAATTACAATTTTCCCTACAAAACAGTTTCCAAATTTTCTTCAGTACTTGGTTGTGCAATGAGAAATTGGTTTGTGCTTATTGTAACACTGCCTCATGAGTTTAGACCTAGATTGTAGTCTTTATCAATATAGCACCCAGGCAAGTCAGTTGTTAACCCCTCCTGTACCCACTTGTAGATCACTTAGTAAGCATCTGGAACCATGGATCTGCACTTTTCTACTATGTCTATAGGAAGCTTGGTAGAAGTGGGCATCCTGAGACTGTGTAGCAGTTGTCTTATGTATACTGACCACCACATAATTCTTAATGAAACTGATATAGTGTGTGAGAGATGTAGTTAAACATCACTGGAGATAAGACCCTCGCATATAAACACTACTAATACCAAACAGATTGTCAGAAATACACAGTACCACATATGTCCATCACACACAGTATAGACAAGACATATAGATCCAATATGCTGTAGCTCTTAAATGTAATCTACCTAAATTGCAAAGGCCTTCCATATGCAAATATAGTGACATGTACCCTAAAAACACTCCACTTAAGCAGCACCCATCACACCTATAACTCAGTGTCTCAACTTGTAAGCCTATAAGGCAAACCTTCACAACTAAACTTCCTAGTCACAGGAAATTCTATTGTGAGAGAGAATGATGCAGCACTCACCAGGCTGAGGAAAAAAAAGAGGGTCACCATCAGCTGTCTCTCAGAAGACAGGATTTGCCTTACAATACATGCACTCAAGTCTTTGTACCACAAGTACCATTATGACATGGTTATAGTACATGTGGGAGTAATTGACCTGAGGTATGCATCCCTGGACTACATGAAGAAAGACATGATAGAGCTCTCAGAATGTGTGTCTCAGGTAGGTATGTATCTAACCCTGAGCAGCATTTTACCTTCATCTAGAATGATACAATATGGAGAAAAATATTGGCTTTAACAACTGGTTTAGCTTCTAGTATCATTCAAAGGGAATACAATATATATCTGTCAAGGAGAACATGGTAGACAGGCCTTTCTGCATTGCCAGGGATGCCCTGCACCTGTCTCCCCCAAAGATTTTGTTTTTTGGCAAAAACCTTATCTACCACTGTAGCACCCTTTTAGGCAAAGTAAGTCTACAAAAGCTTTTAGCAAAACAAAATTGGGAAAACATGAAGGAATTGTTGCTCAGTGCTAGGATCCTAAACAGAAACCTACATCACCTGTAAGCACTACTTACCTTAGAATGCATTGATATTTGGGCTAGGCTTGTAAAGGCTCCAAGACCATTAGCATAGTACACACCTGTGAACCTATGAACCTGTCATGGAGACCTGGTTCAAGAATATTGAAAGCATCCCATCGGAGCATGACTGGAATAATTGTCACGCATTCAAACCCACCACACTAGATGAAGGCACTAAAAGTGAAAGTCTCACTATATTTCTGAAATTGAACATCCTCAGATTCATTAAGCAGGATGACTACCGGGAAATTCTCCATGTGCAACCTACCAGTAAAAAAACAGTGTATTAGGTTGCCTCCAGCTATGACCCTTTGACCCATGACTCCTCCTTATCTAATAGGGAAGCCCTAAACATTCAACTAAACACCATTCTCTTAGTGGACTCCAACTTCCCCTCCATTAACTGGGAAATATATCCCCAAACATGTATCCCCAGAGATTTCTGGAGTATACCCCAACAGGGGCAACAGAATATTGGACTTTGTTCTTACCAATAAGCCACAGCTCTGTTCCTCTTCGGGTGTAACAACTTCTCTAGTCAAATCAGACTATAAATCAGTCATGTTAACCATAAGACTGAAACCAGAAGTATCCTGCAGTAACTCCTTATTCAGAGATTGTGCCAAGGCAAATTTGTTAAAGTTGAGATGACCTGGCAAAATTCATCTTAACCTGCCACCCTGAGAACCTGGCTACAAATGTGGAATCCTTCACCACAATTTCTATGAATATGTAAAAAAGCTGCATATAAACCTCTGTCTAACTCCAAAATAAGTGAAATGCCAGGTTTAAGAATAAACCCTTTTGGTGGAACCCGAATAAACAAGTTATACAAGAAAAGGAAAAAAGCTCACTGTGAATAAAATGAAATCTAATTCTGCAAATGCCAAAAACACTTTTGCTAATGTTAACAATGAGCTTTGAACCCTGATTAAATCAAACAAAGCTAGATATGAAGTAAAAATAGCAACCTAGACAAAAAACAATCACAAAGCCTTTTTAACTGTCAGACACCTCAGAAATAATAGTAAACAATATGTCAAGTACTCTAACCCCATTTAATTAATTTAGCTCTAATTCGTCCCCCCTCCCCTGTTGCACAGATGTCTTACCAGTGTCTGCATCCCTCTCGCAAATCTCCCAGGAACAGATCCTCAAGGTACTATCCAAGGCCAAGAACGCTGCTTCTGTGGTGCCAGATAACCTACCAGGATACCTGTTGGTCAGCCTGAAGCTTAACCTGTCAACCCCCCTACAGCAGCTTTTTGTTTTTAGACTCCAGACAGGGTTTGTACCAAATGAATGGAGAACTGCAACAGTCATCGCCTTCACAAAGGTGGGGCATTAACCAGCACAGGCAATTATAGACCTATAAGCTTGACCAGCCTCATCTGTAAGGCTATAAAAAGGATCATTATGAAATTAATAAAAAAAGACTTGGGCAAATTACAAGCTATCAACCCAAACCAGTTAATTTTCGTCAAAGGCAGGTCTTACCTACTCAAGCTGGTTAACTTCTTTTAGAAGGTCATCAAAGCAATGAATGAGGAAAAAAAACTGTTCACACCACATATCTGGACATCACGATCTCTGATTCAAGCATAGTTAATAAAATCATCCAGCTAAATATAAATCCATGTTTACCTTGTTGAATAGCAGAATGGCTCACACACGGAACCCAAGAAAGTAGGGTAAGTGGCTTTACCTCCACCAAGAGATATGTCGCTAGTGGACTACACCAGGACTTAGTCTTCGGGCCACCCCGTTTTTTGGCATCCACTTCTGAGAGGTCAAGACAAAGGTTGCGGGCTTATGGCAGATAATGTCTGTTAGTGATTGTAAACTCAATGCCAACCGTCTTGTGGCAACAGGTGTTGTGTAGGACTGCCATACACATGGTCCTGGGTTCAAAAACAGGATATTCCATACACTTTGCCTCCTGAGTGATGGCATCAATAGGTTCAACCCCCCTGCTACCAAAATGCCCTGTATAAACACCTTTACAAATGTATAGATTCTGCTGTACCTGAATGGATCAAAACAAGGTCCTCACAAAAACAAGCTACCCTGGTGGATGTCAGGTATAAATGGGTTATACAGCAAGAGGAAGAAACTAATATCTAAGAACAAGGGTGAACTGACTTAGCAGAGGAAGGACATCCTCTACAATATAATCTAATTTGCTTGTTCAAGCTGTGAAGTCCTATAAAGCCAATTACAAAGCTAAATTAGCATCCCTAGCTAAGAATAGTCACAAGCCATTCTTTAGCTATGTCAGAAATCTAAAAGGGAAGGCCCAGCTTTGTGCAGAACAAGTAGTGGACGACATCACTTATACTGACCCTGAGGACATTTCCAACCTGCAAGCAGACAGATTTGGTGCAAACTTCACCCCCCTGTCCCCCACCAGACATACCCCAAAGCATACCTGTCACCAGTCTTCTACCTAGTATCTCCAACTCCAAAGAGCAGGTCATAACTGCACTCTCCATGGTCAAAAACACAGCCTCTGTTGGACCAGATAACAGCCCAGGCTGCATACTAAATAGTCTACAACAGGACCTAGCGGAACCACTTGGCACTTTCTTCAACCACAATCTAAGTACTGTTTTTTTTTTCCCAGTAGAGAGGTAAGCAGCAACAGTAATTCCTTTGCGCAAAGGGGATCCATCAACTGACCCTGGGAACTATAGACCCATAAGCCTAACCAGCCTTATCTGCAAAGCCATGGAGAGAATCATCACGGAGCTTGTCAGCAATGACATAGGTGACCTTTAAACTCTTGACCTGACCCAGTTTGGCTTTAAGGGTAGATCATGCTTATTAAAACTGGTGGACTTCTTTGAGAATGTCACCAAAGGCCTAGATGAAGGCAAAACAGTACATATTGCTTATCTTGACTTAGCTAAGGCTTTTGACACAATCCCTCATTATTTAGAAACTCAGCCAGCTGGGAATTAACCCATATTTCACTAGATGGGTAACCAACTGGCTCACCGACAGAACGCATACAGTCAAAGTTGGGGATTCCACCTCTACCAGCAGACTGTTACCAGTGGTGTACCACAAGGATTTCTGCTGGGCCCTCTATTGTTTGAAATCTGTTTCTCAGAAGTCCAGGTGAAAGTAGATGGGCTGTGGCTTACTAAGTTCGCTGATGACTGCAAACTGGGTGCAATCATGGAGTCCCCAGCAATGATGACATACTACAAAAAGGGTTTACACAGGCAAATGATTGGTGCCAAAGCCACGGACTTAAACTAAAACACACAAAAAAAGTCATCATCCCTTTTGGCAAAGCTGAGGTCCCTGCAAATTTCAATATTAACAGTACCCCCCTTAGCTCAAACTCTATGGTGAGAGATTTGGGAACACAAGTTGATGGCAAACTCAACTTCTATCACTATGTGTCTACAGTGGTAAAGAAGGCTTTCTGTGTTGCACATCTCATAGGTAAGGGCATCACATCCAGAGCTAAGAATGTTATAACTCCCCTGTACTCATCCCTCATCAGACCACTATTAAAGCACAACGTTCCCATCTGTAGGTACCTCACTAGACACCTGCAGCAGCTGGAGAGACCTCAGAGGTTTCTCATCAAAATAATTCAGGCCTTCTACACATGACCTACATGAACAGACTGAAGACTCTGTCACTCTACTCTGTATCTTATAGGCTGCTGAGAGGTGACTTGTGCCTGGCCTACAAAGCAGTCTCGGACCCTGCCCTAATGGAAATGCTGCACATCTGCAAGGTAAATGGGACAAGATTCACTCACTCTAGAGATCTTGACCTAGCCTGTGACATTAACAAGACATACTGGAGACATATATATGCCTCCCAGAGATTGCCACCCCTCTGGAACAAACTTCCAGTTCACATAAAACAGAGCTTCCCAATGACCCTATTTAACCAACTTAGACAATTGGATGGGAGACCATAAATGTAACCTGGGGGTGTCACTTATGCCCCTCTTGGATAATGGCAGTTGGTGCTGATCACAGACTCGTGCTGCAAATCTAGACCATGCAACTTGGTCAGTAAGGGAGGGAGGGAGGGTAATACATGGCTAGGCTTATAAAGGCCCTAGGGCCAATGGCCTAGTAACCTCCTATGAACCTCTAAACTCTCCAGAAGACATCAAGATCCTTCAGGAAGGCCTGTTGTGAATAAATAGCTGGTGTCAAAACCATGACCTAAAACAAAATACCAAAAAGTTCATAATTTGAATCTTTCAGCAAGCATAATGTCACCTGCAGCTATCACATCAGCAACACTCCCTGGAAATTGGCCCAGTAGTGTGGGATCTCTGAACATAGGTAGACAATAAGCCTTTTTTTCACCACCATACTTCAGCTATTGTTAGGAAATTATTCTTTATAGTACAACTTATCAGCAAGGTTATGGCAGCCAAAGCTGGGGAGATGATTATTCCATTGTTCACTGTGCTCATTAGGCTAATCACTGAATACAGTGCCTCATTCGCATGTACCTGTAGAAATACCTGACTAAACTTGAGAAAAGGCAGCATATTCTCACTAAGAAGTTCAAGGGACTAAACCATGAAAGCTACACTGACTGCATCAAAACCGTGTCCCTCTTCCTAGTGTCCTACATACTGTTAAGGGGTGAACTGTGCCTTGCAGGCAGAGCCTCTGCAGACCCTATCTGTAAGTCCAGTAGTGTCAGAAACTCCCACTATAGAGACCTCAATCTCTATTGCAACTTAACTATCCCTCCAGAATGTTTTATTTATGTCTCACAGAGAGTATCACTTCTCTGGTAGCACCTTCCTCTCCATGTGAAGTTTAGTACTTCTCTTACTTTATTCAAGAGTAACCTGTGTACATCGTTGGGAAACTAGACATTCACCCCTGGTTTGAGAGAGAGTTGTCCTTTATGGACAAAGAGAATGTGTAAATTCCTGCTCGTAATATATCAAAATCGAAAATCCACTAGACTTAAGCATGACGTATTACTAATACAATATAACATTGTCATAAATGTAAAAAAGAAAAATAGGCAGATCACTCCTGTGATTAGAACTTTTTCTGTATTTGGGATAATTTATTCTGTCATTATACAGATAGCAGTGATATGCCATATTTGGGTCAAAAAGCCATTTTGCTTGACAGAGAATGTCATAGTTTTCAGTGTACATTTCTATTTGTTGATAAGGATTTTTGTGTTGAATTTTAGCTAGGGACAAATATTAGCTATAGGCTGAAATTCATTTCTTGAGTGTAGATTGTTTGTTTTAATAGTTGAATGATGAGGTAGTGTTGTAAACGATGGGAAATAATATTTGCGATTAAGGAGAGGTTGAAAATAAATGTAAGGTGTTTGATATGTTCTGAGCCATAATACCGGATGATATGGAAGAAACGTTTATATGGATAAAAATATTATCATAAAAATCTTAAATTATTTATAAGAAATACTTATAAAGTTAAAGGGGGGGCCTTATCAATAGGATTGTTGGAGAGGGAGGGCTTATCAATAGAATTGTGGGAGAGACTCCCAAGAATACGAGTGTAATATAGCAAGGTTGGAAAGGTTGGAGGAAGCATAATCTTTGCTGTATTTGGTTGATGAAGCTAGGGTTGAGAATTTGGGTCATATTTAGTTTAGGGAAGATTTTGCTAGCATTAATATACTTTTGTAATTTCCATAAGAACTTGTGCTGGCCAAGGTGAGAAAGCTGAACAAGTCATTATGGCTGTGAAAGGAAAAAAACTTCAAAGACCAATACACGTAAGGTTCAGTTAAGGCACTTTAATTTACTTGCAGCAAGGAGACAAAAACATGCAAATACAAGGATTTGTCTAACTACTAACAAGAAGTATGTTCATGCTTATACTGTTTTACAAGACATGGCCTTCTAAGCTGACGTAATCAAACACAACTTTAAGCATTGTACTACAGCAGGTGTTACTTCAGATTTTCTGCTGACATGACTAGATTTGTGATAAACTTTTCAGAAAAACAACCTGTCCTTGATGACCAGTACTTCGCTTACAAGCTTCTATTGTACAGTGTTACATTTCAAGGTACTCTTCTAATACAGATACAAGCAAATGCTGATTTGCAGTTCATATTTTCAAGCAGGCTTTGTCCTAATTATCTGTTACTTCTACAGCTGTGTATGTTCTCATAGCACAGCGGAACTTCTTGTCTGAGTTTCATATAAGCAGTATTGTTCTATTCATTATTTTCCTAATGCAAGCAGAAATCATCTGCTTCTCAGTAAATTTCCAAAGCACAAGCAAGATTTTAGCTAACAGTACAAGGTCAAAAAGCAACTGCAGTTTGTACAGATTTATGCAGTATGAAATAGAATAAATGTGTTAATCCTTTTCTAGCTCTATATGCACTAAGCATATTGCTAATACACACATTAATACATATTTTTCTAACATTTCCCCCCTATTAATACTTTTATTCCACTTTCAAAATAAACATAAACAGTTTGTTTTCTTCTCCTAAACTCTTCCATTCAGGATTTGCAGTTAAGAGAGTCATTCAGTTTAAACTTATTAAAGCATTTTTAGTCTTTTAACAGTTCTTCAAACTCAGTATTTTGATATAATGTTTCAGAAACTGAAATGTCTATTAGGTCTTTAACCAGTCTTTTCATGCAGGGGATACCATAACAAACGCATCCTCCCAGTAGGAGCATTCCTACACAAATGGCAATCAGGATGTTCATTAGGATGGTACCCCACCCCCAAACCATTTCTGGAAAAAGTCCGTCAGTGGGTTTGGGCCTGGTTTGGTCATGGCCGACACTTGCTGAATTACCTCAAGATGATTCTCTATCTTGTGTTTATGATCAGGAATATACGAACAGCATTCTTCTTGGATTAAAGCGCACGTACCACCTCTCGCCACTAGGGTGAAGTCGAGAGCCATGCGGTTTTGGAGCACTACAGTTCTCATAGCATTCAGTTCATCAGTCACCAATTCGAGAGCAGAAAAAGTTGCATTGCTCATTACTTCAAGAAGTTTTAACAGTTTTCTCAGCTCCCAGATCTATTTCACTGCTCCATATGCTGGTAATATGCCTGCCCACGATATAACGCTATCACTCAAGTCCATGTGTGTCAGTCCTTTGCCTAGAGAGTGATGGTCTTTCCAATGCGCATCGATTTGTCCCACTGGATTTATAGGTTTCTTGACTTCTCGGACATTTCGAATTTTCCCATGAGGCAAAACTGCAGTGTGTCATATGGCCGGAACCAGGTAACCCAAAAAAATCTGCCGGACCAATTCTCAGGTAACCATTTGTATGCCTTTTTACCACACACAAAATAACAGTCCTCTACTTTAGTAGTAACCTTGCTATGAATATACACTCGCCGTGCATGAAACATTTTTCTATCAATTATAGACAGCTGTTTATAAAGAACAGAATTATGTTTTACTTCAAGTGTTTTATGCATCAATCCAAGAAATGAATCAGTTTGAATTACAATAGAGATCTACTTTACCTTTAGTGTAACATCTATAAGGAACAGTTACATTGCAATTGCTCCAACCCACTTGAACAGTATAATTTTTATAAAAACACACAGTTCCCTTTTGTGGAACAAACAAGTGCAATGCTATTTTATCTGCACTGTAATGGCTGAGGTATCATAAATCAAATTTTCCCAGGTCTCATTGACCCCTAGGCGGACTGTAGTCATTATTAACCCCCCCGTATGCTGTCGGCAAAGCTGTGCAAATGCAGCAATTCGAAACATTGAAAGTCTCAGCATACACATATTTAATTGCCTGGTAAGTGTTAAAGTTTGGATGCCAGTTTGAGTAACACTTCACGTTTATTCAGTTCAGTCTGTGTGGCTGGGAAAAGAAAAGGCCACAACAAAAAGATTATTGTCATTAATACAGTTAACAGGATGATTATGCAATACTTCTGAGGAAAGGGTTGTTCTGCATTCCTGTTTCTTCTGGACTCTATCATTTTTGCTCTTTGCTCTTGGCATGTAACAAGATTTTTGTCCAGTTCAAAGTTTTTAACTAATTTACAGTGCGTCAGGTGGATCCAAGAGGCTCGCTCCGCTATCTTGACTGCAGTGGTTGTTGACAAAAGTACTTGATATGGACCTTCCCACTTCGGAGATGCCCAGTTCTTTCTCTTAACTACCTTCAGCCAGATCCACGCTCCAGGGGGCACTGCCACTTCTGATGGTCTGGTTTGTTCTTTATCTGAAACGGAATTTAACTGCAACAAATGTTTAGAATTTAATAACTTATGCATATACTCTGCTAATGTACTGTCAGCTTCCTGGTCTGCGGCCATGAGAGATTTCCACTGAGGTATATAGTAAGCCCTTCCAAAGAGCTTTTCAAAAGGAGTCAATCCTTTTGCATTCAGAACAGTTCTCATGCTCAACAGTGCCAGGGGCAGACAGTACACTCAGTTTCTTTGTTTCTATCATTAATTTTCTTAGCTTACTCTTTAAAATCCCATTATGCCTCTCTACTAGCCCTGCTGATTGAGGGTGATACGC
Organism: Protopterus annectens; assembly: GCF_019279795.1. NCBI lineage: Eukaryota > Metazoa > Chordata > Ceratodontiformes > Protopteridae > Protopterus > Protopterus annectens. Next base: position 339,559,338 of record NC_056751.1, on the reverse strand, counting down.
ACAATGATTTTTTAAAGAAATGCAAACATCTTTACTTAACTGCTGTATGGTCTGATTCACGAAGTGTGTGCCATTGTCGCTGTAGATCCTTTCCAGAATGCCGAATCTAGGGATGATTTCTTTAACAAGAACTTTGGCTACAGTCGTAGCGTCTGGATTTTTAGTCGGAAAGGCTTCCACCCATCTGGAAAACATATCTACAATGACAAGACAATACTTATTTTCACATTTATTCAACTCTATGAAATCCATACAAATAGTGTGAAACTGATATGGTGGTGTGGGGAAGCTCCCTTGCTTGGGCTTTAACGCCCCTTGTGCATGATGTTTATTACAGATGTGGCATAACGAACAAAAAGTTTTAGAGTAATTTGAGAAGCCATATGTCGTGAACACTTGGTTCACCAGCTGTACCATCCCTCCTGTTGAGACATGGCACGCCCATGGCTCAACAAAGCTGCATATCTAAATAAATTAGACGGCAATATCTGTTTTCTTTCTTTAGAGATGTACAGCCCCTTTTCGAGAATTGCTCCTCGTTTTACCCATCTTTGTTTTTCAGCTTGCGTAGTAAGTGTCTGCATTGTCTTTAACATTTCTAAGTCTAAAATCTCAGAGGGTTGTAATTCCTCATTCAGAAGAAATACTTCTGAAGCTGCCTGCTTTGCAGCTGTATCAGCTCTCACATTACCTTTTGAAATCCTATCCTGTTGTTTGGTATGAGCTATGCATTTACAAATAGCTACTTTCTGAGGTAACTGAATAAATTCTAAAAGATCTAAAATAAACTGTGCATGATTGATTGGTTTGCCAGTAGATGTTATCATTCCTCGATTTTTCCACTGTTGCGGAAAAACATGTACAGTAGAAAAAGCATACTGGCTGTCAGTAAAAATGTTCACACATTTACCCTTTGCTAAGGTACATGCCCGTGTCAAGGCTATCAATTCTGCTGCCTGTGCAGATAAATTATGTGGTAAAGATTTCGCTTCTATAATGTCAGTATCTATAATGTCAGTATCAGAAACTACTGCATATCCTACTAGGTTCTGTCCTGCAGGACCCCTTTTGCACGAGTCATCCACGTAGTATATCACCTCTGCATCATCCAAGGGAACATCCGTAAGATCTTTTCTAGGCAGTGTCTTTTGCTCAATCACCAGCAGGCAGCTGCGTGGTGTGCCATCTGCAGGGGTTGGGAGCAAGGTTGAAGGGTTTGAAGTCGTACATCGTTCATTTGTCAAATGAGGTTGGCTCAACAGTATAGTCATACAGGAAAGATGCCTAGCTGGGGAAAGATATGCTACCTTCTCTTGCAGTAAAATAATTGCGACTGCATGAGGCAGTCTCAATGTGAGAGGGTGGAACAACACTACTGAGGCCGAAGCCTGTACTGCCATTGCAGCTGCAACTACTGTTTGTACACAGTGAGGTAAAGACCCTGCCACTGGGTCCAGTTGTGATCAATAATAAGCAATAGGGCATTGCTTGTCCCCATGCTGCTGTGTTAACACTGACATATAACCTTGCTTACAATCTACAGTTTGGAAAAAACGTTTATGATAGGTTGGTAATCCCAAAACTAATGAGGACACTATTAACTGATTCAGTTTGCAGAAATCAGATTCTGCTTCTGGTGTCCATTGTAACAAATCCTGTGCTGCCATAGGCTTTTTATAAATCAGGTTAGTCAATGGTGCAGATTCCAAAGCATAGTTTGGAATCCAACTCCGACAAAAATTAGTCGTACCCAGGAAGGACATCATTTCCTTCTTGGTAGTGGGTTTTGGTGCTTGCAAAATCGTTTTCTGTCCTCATCTAATGTCCTACCTTCCTTGGATATCACATATCCTAGGTATTTAACTTGTTTCTTCCAAAGCTGCAGTTTTTTTTTGTTTACTTTATGTCCTTCAGTGACTAAAAATTGTAATAGCACTATAGTGTCTTCTTTACAATCTTGCTGGGTGGGGGACGCCAGCAGGATATCATCAACATAAAGCAAAATCTGACTACCTCTTGGTGGAGTTGCTTGCCATTTCTTGTGAGAATATTGTTGAACTTCCACAATACCCCTGTGGTAGTCGTGTATATGTATACTTTTTCTCCTGAAATGTGAATGCAAACCAATGCTGACTGTCAGGGTGTATCGGTATCGAAAAGAACGTATTGCTGATATCTACCACAGAAAAATATTTCTGTTGAGGTTTTAAATCATTCAACAGGGTGTGTGGGTCTGGCACCGTAGGTGCCCTTGGTATTACTGCGTCATTTACAGCTTGTAAATCTTGGACCATATGCCACTCTCCATTTGCTTTCTTAACAGGAAATAAGGGTGTGTTACGTGGTGAATCAGGAGATTCCACCAGCACCCCTTCCTTAAGTAAAGCTGCTATAATAGGTTTGATTCCTACCTCTGCATCTTTTCTTAAGGGATACTGTCTCTTTTGTGGTCTAAATGCTGACTTTGGCGTAATAGTAACTGGTCCCGCTGTACAAATAAGTCCTACATCTGATTTTCCTGTTGACCAGAGATTTTCTGGTATATTCTGTAAGGCATTCTCTTCCTCCTTCAATAGGAGTGCTAATCAGCTGTCCTCACTAGATTGCAAGTGTACAGCTGGGTGGGTCTGAGTTATCCAATTCAACTTCTGCATTTGTATTCCTTGTTCTGACAGTTCTGTTTTTCCCATCTCGTGACTTTTTCTCCTAAGTCTACCCATTTTACATTCTTGTCCTTAGTTAAGCTGACATGTGGTAATCGATTAGATTTATAGAGTGCAAAGAACTCCTGGGGCAATGAACAGCTGGCTACACTGTTCCCTTATGTGTCCCAGTACAGATTACGTAATATCAATCTGTTTGCATGATTTCTAAACAATTCTTGCTCATATTCCTTATGAGGTCCTGGTGTATTACAATAATACAGAATACAGTGCAACAAATGCTGTTTATCAATGTCAAGGGAGGGGAACTTGCTGACTGCTACGTTCATCAACTCTTCGGTCACTGCCCCTGGACCAGTCGTAACCAAGTCCTGGCTGTACCAATAATACGTTTTACCCTCTGATTGCACTGCAAAGGTATCAATTTGCCACTGTGCTTCCATACCCTGCATAGTCGGAACTACTGCTATACCAAAAAGCTGCATAAGGTCTCTGCCCAAGAGGTTTACTGGGCATTTTTCAGAAAAAACAATTTTGCTTTTCTGGGTCAATCCTGAAACAGGATCAGTTATCACAATATTATGGGAGAGGGGCTCCTGATACAGCTGTCCATTAACTGCTTTCACTAATATGTAATCAGGTGACTCTGAATTCTCTGGCAGTTTGGAGGGATGTACCAGGGTCCGTGATGCCCCTGAATCACACAATAATCTGACTTCCCTCCCTTCTACCAGGAGAGCAACGTCTGGTTTCGTGTCTGCTAAATAGAGTTCTAAGCTCAATAAAGTCAAATCCAATATTTCATTTTCTTCACTATCCATGACTTCTTGCACTTCCTCTATTTCTTCTGTCACATTCTCTACTCCCTCTATCACATACTCATTTGTCCTTTCTCCGCTATCCCCTTCTAGTGATTCCTGACTATCAGTCAGTCCTTATCCTCCGTGGTTGCCTTCTTGTTTTTCCTTGCAATCCCTTGCCAAGTGTCCTTTCTTACCGCATTTAAAACATTCACCTCTTTTCTTTCGCCCTTCAAAGTCCTCTGATCGTTGATCAGATTGTTTGTTTCCCTGGGCATTTCTCTTGCCCTTTTTCCCGGACTGTACTACATATACTTCTGCTCCATCTTCCACCGATAATACTTGGGCTTTCTTTTTCTTTTTGCTATTAAAATGCATTTCGGCATGCCTAGCATATTCAAGCAGTGACTGTAACCTGCTTGTATGATGATCTACCATGTGTTTTGTAATAAAGCTGCTGATGGGTGCAGTACTGCCTTTCAAAAATGCATTCTTTAACTGCTGCTCATATGGGGAATCATGTGTCTGATCTTCAGGAACCTGCATTCCACAATGGTTATTAAAACATTATAATAGTCTGGCATAATATCGATCAAAAGCTTCACCTTTCTTTTGGATACATTGATTAATGCAAGTCCAGTCTGCCCATTTCTCAGAGATTTGGTCTGTAAGACCTTTCACTCTGTTGTCTAATTCTGCGCTACTATGTGGGAGGGTCCTGAGTGCAATATCACGGGGATTCCAGTTGCCACTAATCATGTGCCAGTCTGGTCCCACAATTTGTCTGACTACTTTTTCTACCTCTTCTCCATTTAAATTATAACTTAGTCTCATTCCTTGCAAATATTCTAAGAACTTTCTAAAATTAACTTTTGGATGGGAAATTCCCTCAGTGGCTTTCCGGATGTTTCCTGGAGTCCAGGGTCTATACACTAGAATAGTTGGGACCTGACCTTCTTGCCCTGCCTGAGGATTAGGCACTTCTATAAGTGAGCATATTTCTTCTTCACTCATAAATCGTGAATTTCTACCCATTTGATATAACTCAATGTCCCCTTTTGAGTTTCATGCCCGTGTTCGAGACCTGGTCTCGACGGGATCTCTAATAAACTGTGTTGCTTTTGTAGTGTCTCTACTTACAGTGATAGCAGGATATCGCAGGGGTGGACTAACTTGTTCACTTGCCTCATATTCTGGTAAGGGAGGCGGTGGGGTGATGCTATTACTAAGTTATTGTCCTCCTTATCTAAAAACATTGCTTTTGAATTATTACTCTTTTGTTCCCTTCGGTTTACTTCCTCAAGCCACCTGTGTGCCTGAGGAATTCCTAATTGACGTTGCTTTTTTACCCGACCTTTAGAATCGGTTTAAAGCTGTCTGACAAGTTTGACAAGCGAGGATGTTTCTAATTTACCATCAAATTCATACTTATTAACCCATTTTGAGTAGTATTTAATATCAGCACGCTGTGACTGCATGTATTTCGCGTCTTCGGTTAACGGCGGATTTTGGGACCTTTTTGTACAATTATTACACATTTTATTCTACCCTTTTAATCGTTACGTAACTCCTTATTTTTAACATGGTACCACAGATATTTGTATAGTCTCTTAAGAATGACTGCCTACCTGCTCTGTTTCCCTGATTTATGACAAGACAGTAATCTTTCTGTCCCTGACTTATAACAAAGTCTCTAACAGAACAAATACAAATCTAGTCCCTGATCTAAAACAGAAGAAAAGAAGGTGGATTCACTTTACCTGAGCCTTCATGATTGATCACCTGGTTCGAGTAAACCCGTCCTTCAGTCGCAGATCAGAAAGTGGCTGGCCTCTTTTGTACGACAATTCAGTCAGAGGACTTTTCAAGTAAGAAGAACCAATGTGGTTTCTTCCCCGTACGGTTTCAAGCCATCTGGCCTGTCTGATCCGAGGCGAAGTGAAGGTTTCCGGTCCAAAGGACCAATCTGTCAAAGGAAAAAACTTCAAAGACCAATACACGTAAGGTTCAGTTAAGGCACTTTAATTTACTTGCAGCAAGGAGACAAAAACATGCAAATACAAGGATTTGTCTAACTACTAACAGGAAGTATGTTCATTCTTACACTGTTTTACAAGACATGGCCTTCTAAGCTGATGTAATCAAACACAACTTTAAGCATTGTACTACAGCAGGTGTTACTTCAGATTTTCTGCTGACATGACTAGATTTGTGAGAAACTTTTCAGAAAAACAACCTGGCCTTGATGACCAGTACTTCGCTTACAAGCCTCTATTGTACAGTGTTACATTTCAAGGTACTCTTCTAATACACATACAAGCAAATGCTGATTGCAATTCATATTTTCAAGCAGGCTTTGTCCTAATTATCTGTTACTTCTACAGCTGTGTATGTTCTCATAGCACAGCGGAACTTCTTGTCTGAGTTTCATATAAGCAGTATTGTTCTATTCATTATTTTCCTAACGCAAGCAGAAATCATCTGCTTCTCAGTAAATTTCCAAAGCACAAGCAAGATTTTAGCTAACAGTACAAGGTCAAAAAGCAACTGCAGTTTGTACAGATTTATGCAGTATGAAATAGAATAAATGTGTTTTCTAGCTCTATATGCACTAAGCATATTGCTAATACACATATTAATACATATTTTTCTAACAATGTCCTTGTTTGTTTTTATCTACAAGTTGTAGTTTTAGACAGTAGAGTTGTTCAGATTATTTTCCAGAATTTCTAGACATTATCTTTTTCTTTTGTGTTTGAAGGTTTTCAGTTATTTATGGAGCATTAAATTGTCTTACTCTAATCTTTTGTAGGGGAAGAATGTTTTCCCGACTAAGAGAATGTAATGCAAATATTGCAGGGGTAGAATCAGTATAGGAAAAGTGTGTGGACCAGTCAATATGTTCCATTGCTTTTAAGACAGTGTTTGCATAAGATTCAGGGATATCTCCAGTATGAAGTATTGTAGGTGTAAATGTAAGTAACTTGAAGACCAGGAGGAGAGCAAAGGTGAACAGTCATTGTGTGTTGGGGATAGTATATTTATGTGCTGTATTTTATTAGGGATATTTGTAATAAGGTCAACTGTGGAGAAAATTGTAGATGTTAGGTTGGGTCTACTACACTTATAAATGATTTGTGTATGATTATGAAGAGACAAAGTGATGAAGGGAATATGTCTCTCTTCCCAGTTTCTCTCTTCCCAGTTAAAGTGAATGTCACCAAGAATGATTAATTTATGTCCCTTAACAGTTTTGACTATATGTAGTAAAGCAATTGGAGGAAAGGCATGGGATGTAGATGGTGGTAAGTATTATTTTTTGTGACTGTTAATTATAAGTTGAAGAATAGGCCAATTTAGGCTCTTCTAATTTTTAGAATTACATTTGGCCAGTAGAGTAGGGGATATTTTGAAGAAGTTGTGAATGAAAGTACCTTCACCTTTATGGGCTTTTTAAGCATGTTGATAAAATATGTGACTAGAGTTCAATATGTTAGAAGAAATCCAGGAACTATCTTTTAGTGAGAATTCAGAAATTGCTGTAGTATTTGATGTGACACTGGTTCAGATCAGCAATAATTACCCTCCCATTAGAGAAGGTATGCAAAACTTGAGCGCAAGTTGGGCCAGGATTGGGTTAGGTTTTCTTGCGTATTATGAAAAGATAGGCCTTAGATAGGAAAGTGGGCTTCGGGCAGAATGATGAATGTAGAAGAGGTTAGTTCTTGAAGGTAAAATAACCACTGCTTTTGAAATGGATTAGATATGGGAAATGTTTCAGTTGAGAGTGCCACTATAAAGGGAGATTACATTGTGATAAGTATCAGTGAAATGTATTATTTGTGAGGAGTTAGTTGTTGCGTAGTAGTTGGTATTGTTATGGAAGATAGTTGCACTACTACTGCTACTATCCCTATGATTCAAGTGTGTGTGTGTGTGTGTGTGTGTGTGTGTGTATGTATATATATATATATATATATATATATATATATATATATATATATATATATATATATATATATATATATATATATATATATATATATATATTGTGATGTCCCTCCTGTGGTCCAGTAATCAAGGAGTTTTAATCTTCACCACTGACATTGGAAAGGGATGTTTGGAACAAACAGATACACACAGTATTTCCAGATTCTACTGTCTGCACAAAGCACACTCACTTCTGAGGCTGGGTTTCTCCAGGCCCTACATAAGACTCCCCACTGACACAGCCCTAGCGTTGAGTCCTTAGACGAGTGTTCCAAGCAAAGTACTCCACCACAAGTAGTTGACACACTCTAAGATTTGATTTACACACACACACACACACACACACACACACACACACACACACACACCTTGGAAAGGCTGGCACAGGTCTACCAGTTATGACCCTCTGCCCAAACTATAAGGTAGGTTCTACCACCACAACATTCCAAAGCCAGCTACTCTAAAGCTCTTACAAGGGTACCCAGTTATACTGTGTAAAATTAATACTAGTACAAATGGTATTGTTTGACCAGTACAGCAAGGTATTCAGGAGTGGCCACAGTGTCACCAATAAATACAAGTACTCGCAAAGGTTAAAATATTGTCTAAAAGACCAGACAAAATGAAAAGTTTAAATATATTTAATAATAAATAATAAAAACATGAAAATACTAAATATCTATTTACAGTTAACACAGTTTTAGTCACAGGAATTAACAATAACACCAATGGGAAGATTCAAACAGATGCCGAAAAACAGTACTTTACTAATCTCACTTTATTTTCCTTACTGATCTAATGAATTACTACCCCCTAGATGTTCTTTTGTGTTTCACGTTGCAGTCGTCACATTTGGGTTATCCCTGCCAGGGTAGCCCTCAGTCAGAATACCAGAGGCGTAGTATTACTGCACCTGTTGCTGTCGCTTCAGGACTGGCATCAGGTCATCAGTAGTATAAAGCAAGGCAGCTGACACCATTACATCAGTCTTTCTTGCTGAGGAGCCCGAAGCAGAAGCAGTTTGCATAAGTGCTGGTCGGCAGCTACCTGAATAGTTTGTTTTCCAAATTGAAGTTGAAGTCTTCTAAAGCTAAGTACCCCACTGGGGAATCCTTTTTTCTTGCTGTAACCAATGTCAGAAAAAGTTAACAATTGTCTTGCCAGTTGAAAGCAAATACCACACAGAGACTTTTATTCTTACTGCGTTACTTGCTTAGCCCCAGACCACGACGTCCCCAGCTGCCACTTTTGAGCTTTGTTCAATGCCAGAACTATACATTGTCGGGCCCTTATTGTAGCTAGATATTTTCACTGTTGGTCCTCGATTTCCGATATGGCTTTGTTAAGCCATTGAACAGCAGATCTTCTGAAAAAAACGTGGTAAAACAGTATACACCTCTGCTACTCTTGCCATTAGAGCACTAAATTGTCAGTTCCATATGCTAAAATTTCAGCAGCATACAATGGAACTCCTCAAACAAAAAATATCATCTTTTCCTGCTTGTGCAGAAAATAGAGTTGCAAGAGTTAATACATCTGCAAATCAAGTAACTTAGCACAACTTACACTGTGGTTTTGATGCCCTAAAAGCATCTTGAAGGGCAGCAGTCACCGGTTCTGTCCTTAGAAGGCATGCTTGGCTTAAGGAACAGCCCTTGCCAGATCATATCAAATCTAAACTATTGGATGCACCCTTGCACAAAGACAACTTATTTGGCACCAAGGCAGAGGAGGTTTTAAAAATGATGGAAGAAAAAGCTAAATCTGTGCAGACAGTTAAGGATTTCCTGCAGGTCCAGCCACCCAGGTTCAGTAGGTATTGCCCCTCCAAGCACTGGTTCTTTCAGCGCAGACCACGGGGAAGCAGACCCCCCCCCAGACAACAGCCACAGGGAATGCAGAGATCAAAGCAATGGAGTACCTCCACTTCTAAACCAGGGAGTGCAAAGCTACCTCCTCACGGTAAGAACTTGCAATGACTCTACACTTACACCTGCACTTGCCCCTGGGAGGAAAAATCTCCTTCCACGCAAGCACCTGGGACACCATTACCAATGACCGCTGGGTCCTCAACATCGTGTCCCAGTGGTACAAATTTTCTTTCCACACTCTGCCAACACCAAAAGGGTTTCCATTATCTTCCCCCAAATCAGTGGGCAGGGGCCAAAAAGCAAGTCCTTTCCCTGCTCTCGGAGGGCAATACAGCACATTCCTGCAGAACAGATAGGCCAAGGTTTCTACTCCAGGCTCTTCATGTCACCCGGAAAAGAGGGTACCTGGCACCCCATCCTCTATTTATCCATTCTAAACACCTTCCTGGTGATATCAAAATTCAAAATGCTCACCCTCCAGCAACTACTACCTATGCTTTCCAAGGATGCTTGGCTAGCCACCTTAGACCTAAAAGAGGCCTACCTACACATCCCATTCAGGGAATCATGCAGGAAATATGTTTCAGGGCAGGATCACTGCACTTTCAGTTCTCTGTGTTTCCCTTTGGCTTATCTACTGCTGCCAGAGTTTTCACAAAATGTCTGGCTCCCACCATTGCTTTTTGCAGGCAAAGAAATATTCAAATTTACCCATAATTAGATGACTGCCTAATTCAGGCCGACAGGAAAAGCTGCTCAAGCTCCTGGCCTTTGTAAACGACCTACTGACCTCCCTAGGGTACACTGTCAATGAAAAGAAATCCAAACTAGTACCCACCCAAAAAATTACATTCCTGGGAGCAAGCCTAGATACAGCATCCCAGATGGCATTCCTTACACCAGAAAAGCAAGCTTACCTGACTGCCTATTTCTCTCAACTAGCCACCAGACCCCAGTTATCTGCAAGGAAAATCCTGCAAGCTCTGGGGTTCATGGCTTCTTGCATTCTACTCATTCCATATGCCAGACTGCATGTGAGGAAACTTCAGTGGTACCTAAAAAGCCTTTGGTGTCAACACTCTCAAGACCTGGAAACTCTTATACCATTGATACCTTGTCTAAGGAAAGATTTTCTTTGGTGGACAGCAGCATGCTACCACAATAAGGGACTACCCTTCTCACAACCCCACGCCACCCAGACCCTCACCACAGATGCATCAGACTCTGCTTGGGGTGCACACCTGGACGACAGGTGCATACAGGGCCAATGAAGCCCACATCAAATACATGTGCACATCAACCAAAAAGAGATGTTAGCTGTCCAGCATGCATTGACAGCTTTCAGATCCCTTCTCTCCCCAGGGGCTCTACTGATCAAAACAGACAACACCACTGTCATGTGGTATATCAACAAGCAAGGAGGGACTCACTCCTGCCCTCTGTGCAGACTCGCCATGACCTTTTGGCACACAGCCTCAGCCATGCAACTACACCTGTTAGCACAATTCCTGCGAGGCTCTCTAAACTCTCTGGCAGACAACTTAAGCAGAAACCTTCTGGACCCACATGAGCAGCAGCCAGACCAAAGAACCTTCACCCTTATAACTCAGAAATGGTGCACCCCGAAGGTTGACCTCTTTGCTTCCCACTCCAACCATCAGCTCAGCAAGTTCTGCTCCAGGGAGCCTAACTGCATGGCCTGGAAAGTGGATGGCTCTGTCCTTCCAGTGGGTCAACCTCTCGGTCTATGCATTTCCCCCACTACCTCTCATTACCAGGATACTGCTCAAAATAAGGGAGGAAAAACAGAGTACAATTCTGATTGCCCCAGACTGGCCACGCCAGTACTGGTACACACTGCTGTGCAGCCTGTCACCCCTGCCACCATGGCATCTCCCTCAGATCCCAACACTCCTGACCCAGATGGAAGGAGAATTCATCCGTCCCCAATTGCAGACCCTCAGTTTGGCAGCCTGGCTTATTCCCTGACCACTGTACAAGCTGCCAATCTCCATAAACAGGCTCTAGATGTTATATGTGAGGCCAGATGCCCTAGCACTAGCAAGTTTTATGCTGACAAATGAAAAAGTTCTACACCTGGATCCAGGCTAAGGGAGCTGATATGGCACAGCCCTCCCTACCTCTCATCCTGGATTACCTAGCTGACCTACTGCACAGTGGTCTATCCTTCTCCTCTATTAAAATTCATGCCTCTGCTATCTCTGCTCATTTCAGCACTGAGCAACCTCTTTTCTCACACCCTCTCAAATCCAGGGCAGGCTTTGCGACTGCAGTCTTGCTGGGCATCCTAGCCAGCCCCTAGTCTTCTTGACTGGCTCCACCCTTTTCTTCAGCTTTGGGAATCAACCCAAATGTGATGACTGCAACAGTGAAACATGAAGGACATAGTACAGTTGTGTACACTTACCGTAAATGTAGACGTTCAAGTGTATTCACTGTTGCTGTCCTGGTTTCCCTCCCTCCATCCCCATTTTCTCTCTCTCTCCCTCTCCTTACAAGGAACCTTTTGGTATTTACTTTCTATTGGTGGGGTTCTTCCACCACATCCTAGCTCCCAGTTGGGAGGCTCCTGACAGGGCAAGAAAAACTGATGTAATGGCGTCGGCTACCTTGCTTTATACTACTAACGACCTGACATCAGTCCTGAAGTGACAGCAACCGAAGCAGAAATACTACACCTCTGGTGTTCGGGCCGACCTGAGGGCTACCCTGGCAGAGATAACCCAAATGTGATGACTGCAACAATTAATACACTCTAACATCTACGTTTATGGTAAGTGTACACAACTGTACTTTTTCTTACTACAGCAATGCAAGATGAAGTGGGTGAGTGGTCTTCCTTCTTTGTCAGGTTTTAAAAAACAGACTGCTCCGAAATCTCTCTCACACCTAGTATTAAAACATCATTATGGTGCTGGTTTACAGAATGACATCCCATACATCTGGTCATCTGACTTCTGATGCCCACACTAGGCCCCTTTACTAGAAACTGAACCAGAATTTAGCACGTGCTACTGTAGAGCTTTGCTAAGATGTGTTCTAGCATCTGAAAGCTGTAAAATCATTTCAAAACTTTTACCCTTCCATGGTGGCAATTAGTTCACACCAAGGACAATACAGTAGGATTCCTGATCCTGGTTTTCACAGACATTTCATATGTGGCTGCAATCAGAACTGTAAGATGCAATCTTTATGGCCTAAACCAGGTAATTTAATTTCCGACTATTTTTCAAAGATAGCTGGACTGAGGTTACCCTCTTCTCTTCCAGTATCTTCTCTTACAATATATTTATTTCAGCAGTTACAATACTGTCTGACATAATTTCTTTTCTGTCCAGTAGGACCCACTGTTGATGCATTTTTAATGCAAGCAGCTTTACAAATACATTTTCAACACAAGCACCTGCACAGATTAGTTTGATATACAAATGACATGTAATTCTTTACAAAACTCTAGCTGGCTATGCTGGTGTATGTTACACATCCACTGCCCTGCTTCTCCTGGCAATACCTCACATCATCATCACACCAATATATATTGTATGAGTGGGCATCTTGGTTATTAATATAGAAGAGGACAGTAGTAGTAGTGTACCATACGGAAGTGTAGAGAAAAAACTGTTTGTTTATAATGAGCATAGTCATGCAATATAAGTTGTGTGTTTCAGAGTAGTTACTTGTGTCACTTATTTTATTTGTGTGTTTTTATTTTTGTTTGTTGTCCAAGTTGGCCAGTAATGGGTAAGGCCCATTTTCAGAGTTAACCCGAAGCAGCAACAAAACTCCATGTGGCAGAGAGGGATAAAACAATGACTTTTGACCCAGGCAACCTGGGTTCAGCTAACATCTTTCATGACTGAGGTGCCGGCAAGGGTGGATGGGCATGCCTGTCCTCGGTGGGAGGGCGCATACAGAAGCACATAAAGCAGGCAGGGCTTTCTGTTGGGAGCTGGAGAACCAATCGTAGAGTGCTTTCCTGAAGGGTGATATGGCAGCTTGCCAATGTCAGCTGCTTGCGGATGTGAGAAGCAGATCAGCATGGTTCACCCATTGTACTTCATACATACAGGGGTGTTAGAGACACATAAGAGGAAGGGAAGAAAAGGGAAGCATGAGGCATAAACTGAAATACTTGGAGAAGCAGCATGACATGGTCCAGGAATGCCTTTATCTTTTCACCGGCCTTGATCCTATTTGGAGCAAGTCCAGGGGAAGCCAGCAGGGGTTGGTAGACCCCAGAACCATGGACGGGCATCAGCACCACTGATGGTCAGCAGCTGGAAGATGGACATAAATAAGTTAAGTAAATAATTACATAGTAAACACTCTTGTAACACTGCAGAACAGTCACATGGTGTAGTAGTTAGGATAAATACATATTCGGGAGTGCTAGCAATATAAAGGAGATAATATTATAACTTGCAGTATATACAATTGTCTTTGTAAAATGCCATACTGGAGTACATGAGCAAGTAAATTGACATTCACTGTACTACCTACGTGAAAAGAAGGCGTTAACTGGTATAGTATTACAGCTGAGTAGTGCCGTAAGTACCATGAAGGCACACACAGCAGTAAACCAGTATTGTTTTACAATCCTTAAAGTCCATCTTTATGACTTTGGAGTTCAGTCCGTAATAATGATATGAAATGTTAAGCATAACGAAAGGTTGAACTTTTTACAATAATTCTTTTTCAGTTTAGAACAATGTTTACAATATCAGGTTGTTCATCTTTCTTTTCTCTGCAGTGAACCAAGTTTAAACAGACTCACTGCATGAATGTGATTTTGTTTTTATTGTAATATATACTTGTGTTGTTCCACTATTTAACCATTAAACCAAATGAAACCTCATTTATAGTGAAAACGGGATTATATTGAGGTGCTTACACAGAATGCACACGTATGGTATAAAATGGTCTTCATTTTTTTTCCCTAACCAGTCTGTTCATTTTAGTTTTTTTGTGCCTGCAGATGTTTGCAGAAAATACAAGACACATTACATAAACCATTTCATCACTATGCATGGTACAAAGCTCCAATTAATTTTTGCTACACCCTCCTGTGTGAAATGACAGACTTGATGCACTTTGGGAGGGGCATGAAAGTTTAGTTGCAGTAGTTTAATTTGCTTATAAGAACATTCATTACATTCTTGTTTTGAAGTAGCTGAATATAGAGCTTAGTGTAGGTCTTGGTATGTATTGTTGTTTGTTTTAGTATCTGCTTTATTTTGGGAAGCCTTGTGCCTTTGTGTCACATAGAAGATGTTTTTTCAGTTGGCTATGCATTTACAGAAGGAGGTTGTTGGATAGGACACCAATTTATTTAAATAGTTTATGCCCCTGAATAACAAAGAATGCAGTAGTAGTTTTATATCATATATTCTATATATTGGGGCACAGACATTATCAGGTAACGTGATAGTGGAGACCTACCAGTATGGATGCAGTCAACTTGATGTAATCCATTTGCTTGTAAACTAACGCTATTGCAAGCATTACTGGGGAAAGTGTTTACAGTTGCAATGAGCCCTGAATATACTAAGATTTTCAGTGTGCTGACACAGATTTTCTTAAACTGAAAGTTAAATTAAGTTGATCTGTTTATTTCAGTAAAATAACATACAGTATACCCAGTCATGCATCAATTTGTCCATCAGCAATTCGTACCTTTATAACTACAGCTAAACGGTTATCTCTCTGTATTTGTGTGTTATAGTTTCAGCAGTATAGAAATAATATATGTGTATGTAATATGTGTGAGAGTGTGTGTGATGTGCATATTATGTGCATAAATATTAGCGTATACAACTGTATTACGCAGCATATGTATTTGTGTGCATTGTGTATTGAGTAGTATGAGACTATTACCAAACGAAACCCATAGTTCAAGAAATTCCAAATGAAGGGATAACAGTTTCATATAAAAAGTAATTTCAGTGTTATATCTGCATAAATAGCATCCTTATTCTGTAACGTCTTATTTTATTCTTCAGACATTTTATTAATGATGCAAAAAAAATGCAGTGTATGCACCAATAACTGTACAGTGCTTTTGAGTAAGAACATTGAATTAGCGTCATTATTTTTAATACAACTAAAAATCACTGATTATTAAAGCAAAAGCATTTCACTATGCCTTGTATCTCCTTGACACATGTAAAATGCTAAATACTGAGTTGAAAGTAGAATTGTTTTCACCCTCTGAATAAGGGATTTGATTCCATTCATATGCTATACAGTGTTTCTGAGAAAAGAAAATTGAGCTGAAGGCTGTAAAGGAAAGTTGGGAAATTGTATTGTATAAATACTGAATTATATTTCTTGTCATTAAACCAGAAGTACAACAATAGTTATGAAGGTCAGAAGCAACTCTAGTAAAAGACAAAAATGGAGAATTTGCACTGCAAACCTGCCATACTGTTTAACAAAACACATGGCAGCATCTGTGCCAGAGGATTATATATCAAGTATTGTATAGTAAACTGCTTTATTTATCGTGGAAGCAGTCCGCTGACAAATTGTGCCAGCATATTTTGACTTCTGTTTTGTTCAGATGTTTATGCTTTTATTGTTTACCTGTGCTATTGGCAGCAGGCTGGTAATGCTCACTCTTGATAGTTTACTTGTTCCTGTTTGTATCTTGGTCTGAAATAGGAAAGGAAAACTCAAGTTTTGTCATTTTCACATAATGTCATTTACCCTCATCTGCTGATTTAGATCCGAGTAGAATTGCAGTTTATGATGATGAACCTCCTTGAATTTATTATGTCCCAAACAGTTGATCACGGGGTTCTATACACCATGAAAATGTAAGGGTTTATGGCTCACATTTGTTTTCAGTTTCCTTTGTGGGCACCAGTTTATTCATCCATTCTTTGTCAAAAATATAAGACTGTCTGCATGCAGTCCAAAGTGCAATTGGACTCTTCAAAGGTATTATGCTTCAGGCAGTTGGTCATTTCACTCCCTGTACCACAGCAGTTTATTTTACTATGTTTGCCACATAAGAAGCATTCTGTGATGGCTTATGGGCCAAGTATCTTTGGTAACTTAATGAACACAAAGGAGAAAAGTAATCTTTTTGTGTGCCTAAGAGCTGCTTAGCTTAGATGCCCCTGCATTGTAATTTTCTCCTTTGACAGCTGCCAAGTCTGTCTTGATTACAGAGACTGCTTGACTAAAACTGCAGCTTTTAAGTTTATTTGAGCTGCATTTATTTCATTAGTTATTGAGAAGTGTTCATTGGGTCTGAATGGAATGGAGAGATGAGGGGTCCAAATAGAGATGAAAAGTCAGCAATCAAAAAAGAGTAGTAGTGCTGAAATTGAATTCATCCTCAAGTGAGTACCATCATGAGGTGGACCCTGTTTTTACAAAATCTCACCAGGGCGACACTGATATATATAGACTGTATTTATATAGCATGTATCATGGACAGAAGCAGGTTAGAAACTAAAAAATATAGCTAGGTGCACAAGACCCAGGACAAAAAAGTGCTCAATCCTGGTATGTGCACTGGTGCCAGGACTGGAAAAGATGACGGTGTAGAATCCTCAAAATATGGAAACATTCCTACAGTGGGGTCAGGCCCAGGGGGAGGATGCCTCACCCTGTTGTAGAAAGAAGTAGCAGTCCACAAAAATCACAAAAACTGATAGGCCAAAGAAGAGGCATAAAGACGATAAAGTGGACTATTGAGGATGAGAAGGAAATTTTGTATAGTCACTATTATGCAAAAAGCCCAGAATTTCCAAACACAAGATATACAAAACAATTAAGAGAAATTCGAGGAAAGAAAAATACTTCCGCAAGAAAAACTGTCAGAAGCTTCAAATGAAAATTTGTGTTCATTGATGCAACAGATTTGTGAAAAACAGTATATAGCTCAAGAAACCTTGGCCTGTTTGGAAAAATACGCATCTGAGGAAGTGCGAAAATATAAACAACAAAACCAAGAGATATTTGAAAAGTATAAAAAAGAAATATGGACATGGGAAAGAGAGAGATTTGATATGGTGCGATATTTATGCAAAGGAGAAAGCTAAATTAATCGGTGTGAAGAAGGCAGCTCCAAACATATTTGAAGAGAAATGCAGGCAAAGGTAGCCAGATATGGAAAACTTCACAATAAAAAAAATAACATACAAAGATGGAACGTAGAAAAGAAGATTAGTAAAGCAGAAGTAAAAAAAATAGAAGTTGACGGTATGGAGTGCCTGCAAAGTGAAGGATTTTGTGTAGAAGGCCTAGCACAGGTTACATCACAGCAGGATAGAGTGAGTCCCCAAAGTAGGGAGAAACAAGAAGATCAGGAAACATCTGAGGAAGACATTTGGACATGGGAAAGAAAGAGATTTAATATGGTGTAATATTTATGCAAAGGAGAAAGCAAAACTTGACAAATACAAAAAGAGCAGCACCAAAGATATTTGAAGAGAAATACAGGCAAAGTAATCCAGACATGGACAACTTTACAATACAAAAAATAAGATGAGAAAGAAGAAAAAGAGATTAGTAATGGAGAAGTTAAAGGAATTGAAACTGAGTTCATGGAGTACCTGCAAAGTGTAGGATTCAGTGTAGAAAATCTAATTCGGAAAGCACCACAACAGGATAGAGCAATGGATAACCAAATTAAGGGGAATTCAGTGGAACAGGAAGCAATTGGTCAGGTGCCATATGAAGATAATTTGGAGCCTTCCACAGGAAGCTAGTTTAAACATTCACTTGAAGCTAGACAGCAAGGGAAGGCACAGGAAACTGTGGAAACTGTGATGCAGTCAATGTTGAGGAGTGATAGACCAATGAGTTCTCATATGATAGAGCAATGGATGGCACAGGATAAAGTTGAATAGAATGTGCCACAGGAAGATGCTATAGAATATTCTATAGAACGCCCTCAGGAATTGGAAAACAAGGGATGTGCCCTTAGTTTGGAAGAAAATGAGCTAAGAGAAGAGTTGCTTGATTTTAATAGACATAGATATATCAAGATCAATGAAAGAAATACACTGCAGAAGGTTAATAAAACCCAGAAAGCCAGAAGTTTGATAAAATAAATGAACACAGTAATTAGTACTGTTCATAGAGATCCATGTGATATAACAGAAGTCAACAGGATACATTACTGTGCAGCTAAATTAATAACTGATAAAGTTCTACCACAAGAACACTGGGTAGTGAGGGAAAGGAAGTGGAGAAATCAAATACCGTCATGGAAATATCGAATAGAGAAAAACTATAAAGCAGTTAAGACAAGGAGTGTCACTGTTAGAAGATTATAGAAGAGGGAATAGATCAACAAAGATACTAAGAAAAATAGATATGATAAAAGCAATGTGCAGTATTAGAAGAGACCAGGATCTAATTGCAAATAAACAAAAAATGTCAGCACAGGCAGAAAGACTTAGAAGATATGGAAATAAATATAAAGGAAAAGTACAAAGTAAACAATGTACTGATGATCTAAAAAAGTTTTATAGAGAATTGGGAAATAAGGTAAAAATAATTGAAAGACTGCCAAAAAATATCTATCTATGAAGATCCTGTGGAACATAACAAATATGCCAAATGTTTAGAAGAAGTTAAAGAAAGAATAAGAGGTTCAAAGGTACAGGATATAAAATGGGATGAAGTAACAGCCAGAGAGATTGAAACAAAGTTAAGAAAAGCCTCTAATTGGAAAACACCAGGCCCAGATGCAGTACCTAATTTTTGGCTGAAAGTATTAACATCTTTGCACAAAGATTTAGCCATGAGTAAGAACTATTTATATGCACACCACGAACAAACACAAACCTGGTTAACAGCAGGAAAAACAATGCTCCTACTTGAGTAAACCTGCAAACTACCCTAAAAATTACTTGCCTTCCAGCAACATATAAACTATACAAGGAAATTGATGCTGGCAATAGTCCTTTAGGAGAAAATTATGGCAGTTGAACAAAAGAGCAATAAAAGAAAGCCATATGGAACAAAGAATCATTTGTTGTTAAATAAAGTCATGGTGGAGAATTGTAAAAAGGTGAAGAATCTAAGTATGCCATGTAATGACTACAAAAAAAGCATTTGATAGCATCCCACATTCATGGATAAGAGTGCTTAAAAATGTATAAGATACACCCTACACTTATTGACTACATTACAGTGACCATGAAACAGTGGCAGAGACCACTTTGCAATTAAGCCATGATAAAGGGCAAATTGTTATCCCAGGGATAAAACATCAAAGGGGGATATTCCAGGGTGGGTGACTCTGTCACTGTTACTATTCTGCCTTGCCCTTAATCCATTAAGCTGTTTACTCAACAGCTTAGGCCATGGCTATAATCTGGCTCCTAGAAAACAACAAAGTGTAAAGACTTCTCACCTTCTCTTTGTCGATGAGGAACTGAAAGCACAACTGCAAGTTGTCAAAACTTTTTCATATGATACAAGAATGTCATTTGGTCTTGGTAAATGTGCAAAAGCAAACTTTAAAGCAGGAACACTGCAGTGTCCGGAAAGAATCAGTTTGGGACAAGGATGTGATATAAAAGAACTTGAGCAAGAAGGAGTGTATAAATTATTGGGAATTGATGAAGGATCAGCAATAAAACATGAACAAATGCAAATAAAACTTGGTAAGGAGTACTTCAGAAGACTTGAATCAATTCTGAAAACAGCACTGACATCTAGGAATAAAATCCAAGCTATAAACCAATTTTTTTCTTCCTGTCCTAACTTACAGTTTTGGAGTTATTGACTGGCGCCAAAATGTGTTGGATAGATTAGATAGGAAAACAAGAAGGATGCTTCATGCTCACCAAATGATTTATAAAAATCAGTGAATACCAAGATTATATATTCCCCATTCCGCAAGAGGGGTGGGCCTTCTTGAAACTGATTATATGTATACATCTGTAATTGTGGGACTCCACGCATACCTGCTGACCTCACAAGACCCAAACGTAGTGAAAGTTTTGAAACATGAGGAAAATAAATCTAAGATGACATCTCTGCTTAATCTAGCAGAAACTTATCAGCATCAAACAGGAATGGAAATCAGACCATAAGTAGATAAAAATCAGGCAGCAACTGAATGTGCCAAAAGACAAAAGAAAGAATATAAGGTAAAGGATCAGATGAGAAGGCAAGAAATGTGGAAAAAGCATAAATATAGTTCTAAGTATAGAAGACTTCTGGAAGAACCTCATGTTGATCAGGAATGAACACAGGAATGGGTAAGTAGAGGCAAATTCAAACCAAGTGATGAAAGGTTAATATTAGTGACCCAAGGTAGTGGGCTGCGTACACATTGGTTTGTAAAGTCCATTGACTATGTGGGAGAAACAGACAAATATAAGTTTTGTAAAACCGAATTGGAAACAGTTGCACACCTCGTTGCTGGTTACAACATATTAATGGCAGAAGGGCTGTGTACTGAAAGGCATAATACAAATTCAAACCAAGAGATGAAAGGTTAATATTGGTGGCCCAAGATAGTGGGCTGCGTACACGTTGGTTTGTAAAGTCCATTGAATATTTGGGAGAAACAGACACATGTAAGTTTTGTAAAACCGAATTGGAACACTTCCCAGATATACTTTGTCTTACTGAAACCTGGCTTAACCCAACCACCACTGACAATTAAGTTACACCTCCAGGCTTCAATATATTATGACTGGACTGCACCTCAAAGAAGGGAGGGGGGTGTAGCTGTTTTATATAAAACTACACTTAATGTTACTATTTCCAACTCTCCACAAGCTCCTCAAACTGATAAAGCTGAAATACTTTTTACAAAACTACAAATTAACCAACACAAATCTATAAACATTGGCTGCATTTATATCCACCAGGTAACAACACTAATATCCTTGAAGACGGCCTACAATGGCTGTCCATAAACTGCCCACAAGAAACTATTTTTCTCAGACTTTAATATAGACTGGAACATCTGTTCCTCAGACTTCCCTACCACCCACATAAATCTGTATGGTTTGTCCCAAGTCATAACCTCCACCACTAGAACTAGTAAGCCCAATAACAAAGTATACTAGATTGGATTCTCATAACCCTCCCCAAATGTATAAACCAGGCACCCAACCTGAAGAAACAAGTGATTGCTTCCTAACATATACTCAAACAAAAAACTGATATCCCTCAAAAACCTAGCTTCAGAACTATTAGGAGCAACAAGAGTTTCAGTCAAATTGAATTCCAAATAGAACTTCAGTCATGTAACTAGAATAGACTAAAACTACTCTCACTAGATAAAGCTGTATCACACTTTAACTCCACATTTCTTACAATCCTTGATAATCCTGCACCTACCCGGACCATCAGAACCAAGAAAAAAGTAGCACCATGGCTGTCCAAAAAACTAGACAAAAAAGCATGAATAGAAATAAAACCTGGACGTCTTGGAAAACCAATAAAACCCCAAAGGATCAACTTTTATATAAACAGCTAAGGAATAATGCAAAGTAGTCTATAGTTCTAGAAAAAAATATATTACTGTAACCTGCAACATAAGCATCAAAATTGACCATAAAAATTTTGGTCCAGTTTAAACAATCTTCTCCACCCAGGAAATACTATTACCCCTACCCCCACGTCTACCCTCCAAAAACATCCAGAAATTATTGCCAACACTTTCAACACATTCTTTGTGGAGACCATACAATCCCTTGCCAACCAACTAGACCCCAATAACCTAGACACAATTGACCCCATATCCAACACCCACCCCTCCTTTAACTTTCAACCAGTACCAACATCACTTATCCGATCCTTAATCAAGAAACTGAAACCCACCACCCTATCAGCAGACCTACTCCCCGCTGAATATCTTCAAAAGGCTGCAGACACAATAGCATATCTCATCTCAATATTAATCAACAGAACCATCTCAGAAGCATATATCCCCTCCATCTGGAAAATTTCCCACATAATTCCTGTCCATAAAGGGGGTAACTCTACTGATCTATCAAATTACTGGCCCATTGCCATCCTGTCACCTCTGGCTAAAATTATGGAAAAAATGTATCCACAAGCAGCTGTTACATTACCTCAATCTGCACAATCTCCTAGCTCCCTCTCTGCATGGATTTAAACCCCACCATAGTACCACCTCAGCCCTTATATCCTTCTCTCAGACAATAAATCAAAATTGTAATAATAATACGCTCTCCTCTGTCCTCTTTCTTGACCTATTCAAGGCATTTGATATGATAAACCACCAACTACTCCTTGGCGCACAAAAAACTCTTGCCATAGATAGCCTGGTAATACGCTGGTTTCAGTCCTATCTAAGTGGCAGACAAGAAGCTGTGCTATGGAAGGATAGCCCATCCTCCCTACTGCCTGTCACACTTGGAGTTCCTCAAGGGTCTATACTAGGACCTCTCCTATTTTCCATCTTCATTAATGATCTTCATACAAGTCATCCCCAAAGCAACGTGCATTCAATATGCAGATGACTCTACCCTAATCTGTTCCGCCACCTCCCCAATAGACCTGCAGACCTTATCCCAAAATACTTTCAATGAAGTAGAAAACTGGCCCACTGACCAGCGCCTTCTATTAAATCCAAATAAAACAAAACTGTTACTCTTCACCTCAACCCGGAAAGTAACATTCCCATCATTTACCATAACATCTAATAATGGCACCGTAATTCCCCCAGAACGTAATACAAAACTATTAGGTGTAATTGTCGACAAAAATCTAAGTTTGATGCTCACATTGACAAAACCATTAAAACAGTCAATAAGAAGCTAGGATCTTTATATAGGATTAAGTCATTTACTAGCAACCCTTCTTTATGCCTCCCCAATCTATACAAACCTGAGTAAATCTGACCTCCGTAAACTCAATAGCTGCCACAATAACATAGCCAGATTTGCCACAGGCTCGGCATATAAAACACACCACTGTCTTAACCTACGATCCCTAGGCTGGCTAGAGTTACCCATCAAATCTAGTATAACTAATTAATAGTAGCCCACAAATTCATCTATCAGCCTGAAAGCACGCCCATACTCAAAAATATAATCATCCCTTGCAGCAACGTAAAAACACTCCGCTCTTCTTATAAAATACTGGTACAAACTGTTAAATCCAAAAACTTAGCAGGCGAGTCATTATTTTACAACTCTGTTGGTACAATCTGGAAGGGACTCCCTGCCGAACTTACAGCAATTCATTCTATAATCCAATTTAAATCATCTCTTAAAACATACCTAAACGTTCTTTGTCTGTGCCCCTGTACAAACCCTGACTAACCATCTCACCATTCACTTTACTTTCTGGCTACCTGCAGAAACAGTCTTAAAAAGTCTGAAACATTAACTATCTCACTCAAATGTGTTGTACTACTGAATTATATGCTACCTTACTCAGCCTTGTACCACCAAAACTGTTCTAACAAGAAAATGAATATTGTAATGTTTTTAAGTATGTATGTATTTCAGTAATTCTGTAACTTGCATTTGTATGCAACTGTATAAAAAAAAAAAAAAACTGCTACTGTTAACTCTTCTGTATCTAGACACACGTGGAGCATTTCTCCTTGGGCCTCCACTAAAAAATGGACCTGTATCCAGTCGGACTATTCTGGTTAACAAATCTAAACTAAAATAAAATAAAAGAAAATTAATAATGTGGCGAGACTGTTGCACTGCGGATTTTGCAAACATTATGGTACTGAAGTGGTTGAAAAACCCTGGAAACATGAGCCACAAAGCATCATAAAAAATGAAGAAGTCTACATCACTTGGGATCATCCATTACCAACAGTTCAAAAGATCTATGGATATAGTGGTCCAAGGAAGATGGTTATAGTGGGGCCATGAAAAGAAGACTGGAGTAGCATTGATCATTGAAATTGCCACACCCAGTGTCTACAGTGTCATACGGAGAGACCCAAAGTCATAAAATACCAGGATCTGCAGGCAGAAATGAGAACAATGTGGAAGAAAGATACCCAGACAGTTCCAATAGTAGTAGGAGCAACTGGTCTTATAAAAAAGAATTTACAGTCATATTTAGCTACATTAGCAATACATGTAACTGGGTGGCCACGGTGGTGCAGCGGTTAGCGTTGTTGCCTCACAGCAAGAGGTTCTGTGATTCAATCCTCGGCTGGGGTGCCTTCTCTGTGGAGTCTGCATGTCCTCCCTGTGGTCGTGTGGGTTTCTTCCGGGTGCTCCGGTTTCCTCCCACTTCCCAAAGACATGCTGTAGGTGGATTGAACACCCTAAAATTGTCCCTAGGTGTGTGTGCGTTTGTGTGTGTGCCTTCTGTGGAAGGTTGGGTGCTGGGCTGGCAACTCGACACTGTAAAACTCCAATGCCAATCATGAGCAGACAGGTGATCCGCTGTGGTGACCCCTAACTGGGAAAAGCCGAAAGAAGAAGAAGCAATACATGTAACTCCATATGAACTGCAGAAAGAGTCCTTACTGGGCACACTGCAGGTGCTGCGAAGAGCACTACTGGCTGACTTACACTACTAATTTTATGGACTTTAATCATACTTTGACTTCAGAATGGTCCATTCCTGTCATGGTATTAAAAACCCAAAAGACTTGGAGAAATTAAAAAAAAGTGTAGTTTTTTTATATTTGGCCCTTAGTTTGTCTGCTTTGGCATTCTATTTCATGACTTCCATTGTATTGGTACTAGTTCCATCTTTGTTTTCTCTATGTTTAATGACAGTGAAGGACACTGCTGGCTATTTTAATTTGATTGAATTCAGTAACTTTTACTGAAACTTAGTGTGATGCCCTTCCTCTGGGCCAGTGATCAAGAAGCCTCAATCCTCACACTGACACTGGTGAGGAATGCTTGCTTGGACCAAAAATAGATACACACAGTATTTTTCACATGTAGCTGTCTGCACCAAGCACAGTTTCCCTTAAGAGCATACAGGGAACACACTCAGTCTGGGGGCTGGGTTTCCCTCCCTCTTTTCAGGCCCCCAGTAAGACTCCTCTGTGACACTGTTATAGAGTTGAGTCCTCAGCTGAGTGTTCCAAGCCAAGTCCTCCACCACCCACTCTGTGAAACCAATGCTGTGTGTCTCTGGTCCAAGTAGCTGACACACACACTTTTGTGATTTGATATTCATAGACACACACACACACACACACACACACACACACACACACACACACACACACACACACACACACACACACACACACACACACACACACACACACACACACACACACACACACACACACACACACACACACACACACACACACCATAGATTTACCAGTTATGTCCAGACTATAAAACAGTTACACTGCCACCAGAACACTCCAAAGCCAGCTACTCTTGGCTTTTACAAGGGTACCCATTTATACTGAGTAAAAATAATACTAATACCAATGGTAGCATTTGACTAATGCAGCAAGACTTCCCGAAGCAGCCACAGTGTCACTAAATAAATATAAGTACTCTTAAATGTTAAAACATTCTCTAAAAGACCAGCCACAATGAAAAGTTTAAATATAGTTAATAATAAATAATAAAAGAACATTAAAATATTAAATATCTATTTACAATAAACACCAAAGTTTCTGTCACAGGAAATGTTAAAAACAACACAGGTGGATAGTCACACAGATGCAGAAAAACAATACTTAATCTCACTATATTTTCCTGACTGATGTAAAGAATTCCCTGTTTTTTTACTAAAGCAAGGCAAGATGATGTGGTTGAGGGTTCCTTCTTTGCCAGTTTTCACAAACAAACTGCCCTGAGAATTCTGTCTTATCTAGTATTAAAACATTATTTCAGTACCGGATTACAGAATAACATCACATATATCTAGTCATCTGACTTCTGGTCCCCACACTCCTTCCTTTTGCTCAAAACTGAACCAGAATCTTGCACATATGTGTTACCATGCACACAGAAAGATCTTTGCTAAGATGTGTTATAGCATCTGGAAGCTATAAAGCCATTTTAGAACTTTCACCCTTCCAGGGAAGCAATTAGTTCACCCCCTAAGGACAATACAATAGGATTCCTAGTCTTGGTTTTTAGACATTTTATCTCTGGCTGCAATCAGAACTGTAAGGTACAATCTTTATGGCCTAAACTAGGTAATTTAGTTTCAGACTATTTCTTAAAGTTAGCTGGACTGAGATTAACCTTTTTCTTCCAGTATTCTCTGTTACAGTATATTCATTTCAACACTTATAATGAATATTT
Source organism: Protopterus annectens (assembly GCF_019279795.1). Lineage (NCBI taxonomy): Eukaryota > Metazoa > Chordata > Ceratodontiformes > Protopteridae > Protopterus > Protopterus annectens. The sequence continues at coordinate 339,532,777 of NC_056751.1, read as the reverse complement.
CTTTTTTGTCCAGCAGGACCCACTGTTGGTACAATTTTAATACAAGCAACTTCACAAATACAGTTTCAACAAAAGTATCTGCACAAATCAGTTTAATGCACAGATGACATGTAATTCTTTACAAAACTCCAGCTAGCTATGCTGGCATATGTAACGCATCCACTACCCTATTTCTCCTGGCATAGCTGGCAATACCTCATGTCATCACATCCAGTATCCGTCATTTTTTTATCCCATTCAACTTGGAGCACATTGGATCTTGTTTTTCTGTTTATGCTTGCTTGTTTATTTATTTTACGATTATGGACTGTAGCAACAGGAACATGTATCATAACCCAGGCTACTGCATACAGCTGAATGCACCTTGCTGACAATGTGATCTCTGCAGATGGGCGTTTCATGACCAGTGCTGTGCAAGGAACCTGTCAAAAAATGGCAATTCCCATGCACTGCAGAAGTGGACTGGCATACCAATGGTATATATGCAAAGGATCAATGAGATTGAGATGAGACCTGTACAGTCCAGCCACCAAAGCTCTTCAGCATAGACCCAACCACTGTACAGGCTTGTACTGTTTCCATATGATATGTGCATTGTGGTACATGAGGGCTGTAATGTTTTTTTATGGGGGGGAGGGCTTTTAGAATATGCATGAGTAACAGTGGTGGCAAAAGGATCACACTATGCATTTCCCCTCCTGCCGTACCTGTGTTTGACTGGGTCCACTTCTAATGACTGACTGTCACATAGCCGACTTTCAAAAAACTGAGACAAAAAGAACGAAACTGCAGGAACTTGAACGGCAACTTTTTATGAGGGTAAGTAAACACTTGGCCTTCATACCCTGTTCTCCAATGTAATATGATCCCGGAGTTGGTATGTTTAGTTGGGGTGTGTGTGGGGGGTGCGCATCCAGCGTTGGGGGTTTGGGAGCATAGCCCCCTACCTAGGTGGGTTATACTTACCTTAGCATTAGATTTCTTAACGGTCGGCCAAGTATTTACTTACCCTCGTAAAAAGTTGCTGCCGTTCTGGTTCCTGCAGTTTCATTCTTTTCGTCTTGGTTATTTGAAAGTTGGCTATGTGACAGTCTATCATTAGAAGTAAACCTGTTTGACCACAGGCTGCATGCTGCTGTTTTTTTGGAGATAGTGTTGCTGGTGGCTCTGATATGCAGTGGCATTGAATCTGCAGGCTTACTATTAGCAGGATGACCTTTGACTGGACATCAACATTTTTATTTCACTTATTTTACTCTCATTGCCTTTATTTCCTTTACATAAATATTTAAAATACATAAATAATCATTTATATTTTTATGTATTGCTGGCTCATGTATATTTTTATTTTGTCTTTTGTTGTTGCTAAAAAGGAAGTTTTTTTTGCAAATGTGTATAAAGCAATTGTAAGTGTGTTTCAATCATTCAAGCCTGTAGAACACATTTTTTTTTCAGTTAGCACCCATACCTCCGCATAGTTCCCAGACCTTTTTTGGGGTCTGGTGTTTTTAACCAAATAACTGACCAGATAATAAAAGGCAGAAGTAGAAAAGGCAAGGAAATAATAAAATAACACCACGATTTTTAATCTAGGATGTCCTTACAGTGGAGAAATTGAGCACAGTTTGTAAATTATTTATATTTTCATACTGATGTTCATATATTTGTATTTGAGAGTCCTGCATGCTATTGAGGGGGGTGGTATGAAATGTCATGGTGAGAGGCAAGAAAACTCATTGTTAATGTCCATTTATATCACACTATATACTGGAGGTATTGTTAGTTATTTGTTAATAATTATGAAAATAAACAATGTTTTCATATCTACTTAATTCAAAAAACAAGTGACTTGCAAAGTATTGAATGGCATCAGGTGAAACTTGGCATCAGGTGAAACTTTTGATTTTGCTGAAGAAAATTGTCACTGATATCTATTCTCTGTAAGTTGCAGAGATATTTAGTGTTATTTAACTTACTAATTATTTAAGTAAGCATATGTTTTCATTTTTCTGTATGTCAGTAAACACACTCGTACAGGTCTGTGTATATATGAAAATATATATATATATATATATATACACACACACACACACACACACACACACACACACATATATATATATATATATATATATATATATATATAGAGAGAGAGAGAGATACGTGAATCTACTTTGATATGCCAAATTCCCACAATATTGAACAAAAGTTTTTGAAATGGAAATCGCTAACTGTCAAAACACCAAACTACACATTTTAATAGACACACACACACACAAACACACACACACACACACACACACACACACACACACACACACACACACACACACACACATGCATGACATAGCTGGAAGTATTCTAAGAACTAAGCCAACATGAGAATGGAGAAAGGAGATTTTGCTGATAGGGATGACTGCAATTAGGGGTACAGAGAATAGACAAGAGGGAGCTAGAATGTATTGGAGAAAACTTAGAAAGGAACCAATGTATTGAGAGCAAATAACTGGAGAAGGAAAGGTAATAGAATGGGAAGAGGCCAAGAAGACATTTGGACTACACAGTACAGACTGCCTTTCCTATTACAGATTAATATCACAGTATAGGGAAAGAGAATGGAATAGTGGAATCCTAAGTGAAAGGCATGCTCTGTTAGAGTTTTTAGGTGAGTATAGAAGAGAAGCTGCTGTTAAAAGAGAGGTAATTAGTAAGGCATATAAAACATTGCACAATAGCTATAAGAATCAATTGGAGAAGGTTAGAAAAACCAAGGAAGGAGTAATTGGATAAACAATTCACAATGAAAGAATGGGAGGACATATGTATGGCTCCTAAGTTTGTGACAAAGTTCAGATGATTTAGGATATTTGCTTGGAAGTGTTTGCATAGATATTTTTATACACCAAGCAGACTCCAAAGAATTTTTCCTGAGGTAGATGGAAAATGTTGGAGGTCTGATGAGGAGAAAGAATTAACTGGGAACGCATGTTTTGGGAGTGTAATGAGTTAGCTGACTTCAGAAGTTCCCTACAGAATACTCTGTCAGAAATATTGAGTGAACAACTACAGGTGGAAAGTAAGGAAATTATTTTTTACAGCTGGGATACAAGATCTTCATTACCTAGACATAGTAAGGCCTTGCCAAGTTTAATTTTGGTGACTGCTAAAATAACAAACTGTGTTTGAAGTATTGAATATTGTAACTTGTAAAAGAACTGAGTGGGATCTTTAGAAAATAGTAGGAACAAATTACATAGAAAATGGAAATTGTGGGAACAGTGTATGCAGAATAATGTTTTGGAGAAAGAGTGAGATTTAAGGGAAGGCAGAAATTTAGCAATTTATGTAACATTGGATTGATGATTATACAAAAACACGATTAATGTTTGTAACTAGGAACGTTAATGAAGTTTATTTTCTTTTTATATAAATAAATATCTGTCTGTCTCTTAACTGATAATTCAGTAAATGTGTTAACTAAAATATATGCATTCATAGTGGAATTTCTTGATGTCATGTGAAAGCTTATGTCTAACAACAGTGTTCTAACAGTATATGTCTAGGTTGTACATTTCCCAAGATATGATAAGTTGTTTGTGAAAATTAAAATGTATCTATAATTCTGGGTTTGTGTGCATTATATAGTGGATTCTGAGCAGGTTGCTGGTGATAACTGACTTATGTGTTTGAGACATTGATGCAATGAAATTCACCTCAAGAGGTGGATCTTGGCATCCATATTGGGAGCACATAATAGTGAATTATGATTCCCAACATAATCATAATACTTTGTAGTGCACGGAGCTTTATCTCCTCTATGTGCTACTAGTTACAGAAAAAGAAAAAACATTAAGTCCTTTGCCGACTTTGAAAGCCATAAAAAAACTTGGTGAGCACTCTGAGAAAGGTAGTAACACACTCTTGAATATTAGGGAATATTAAGGACACTACCAGCTCAGAGAGGCAGAAACAAATCTGTTTTTAATTCCGACATTCAGAACTGGCAGATTCAACTGCCTAGCATACATCTCAACTTTTCCTGATTTTTAACTCAAATTTTAGCTCTGTCTATCTGAATTCCACCTAAAACTGGTGACTTTTGGAGAAAAGATGGTGAATTACAGTTATTAAAATAATTACAGTAATTAGAGTTAGACTCCTTTCACTTCAGAAAATAATTTACAATCTCCTATTCTGTCAGCGTCTCAAGTTAATAGTACTAATATTTTAAAAGTGTCCCTGATTCTTTTGAGATTTGTTGAGATCTGTGCTGTCTAGCAAGATTCCCCATTTTAACAAATGAATTAGATGGTGCTTTACATTTATTTAAGAGTGTTGTCACACTTCAAGCGTGCATCACAGTAGATAAGTTAATTTCCGCAATGCTTTTTGTCCTAGTCACTCCATATTTATTTGGGGAATGTTTTTAATAAAAAGTTTTAACTTTTTATTCAATCCACAGCCTAAATACATTTTAAGTTTTGCTCGGTGATGTCAACTATGCGCTGTTTCATAGACTTTTAATGGACATGTTTCTGCCCCTGTGCAGAATGCATCCATTAAAGCTTATGGACGTTTTTCATGTTTTCACTGAGTTGATGTCACTGAGTGAGTTTAAACATCAACTTTAACTTGCAGTAGCATTTGCAAATTGAAAGTGAATTTAACAACTGCTGGTTGAAGTTATGCTGTAAGGTAAATGTTTGCCAGTCAGGCAAAAATGCTAATCAGTGCTTTGTGCGCCTTGTGGACTGGTGTTAAAAAGTAAGTTGCCAAGTGTGCCAATATACTTTTCTTAACTGATTTGTCGTTTTCCAGATTTTGCAGCATAATCATTGTGCTGCATACTCTGTAATATATTACAGTATTCATAATAAGACTGTGGATGTACTGACTAGTATCACTGTACCAGTATATCTTACTGGTAAAATTACTGTTTTTGCAGGTTTAAAATGGACTGTTCTTATTTCTCTCATGCATTTTAAATAGATTTTTCAGAAAATGCTCTGGAATCCAAGGATGTGTAGGCTGCTAGAGGTGTCATCACATAGGAGATAAGTTATAAAGTATTTCTGCATCATCTTCTTCTTCTTCTTTTGGCTTTTCCCAGTTAGGGGTCGCCACAGCAGGATCACCTGTCAGCTCATGATTGGCAGTGGAGTTTTACAGTGCTGAGTTGCCAGCCCAACCTTCCAAGGAAGGCACACGCATGCATGCTCTCATGCCTAGGGCCAATTTAGAGTATCCAATCCACCTACAGCATGTCTTTGGGATGTGGGAGGAAACCAGATCATCCGGAGGAAACCCACATTACCACAGGGAGGACATGCAGACTCCACACAGAGGGCACCCCAGCCGAGTATTTCTGCATTGTTGAACAAAAACTTGAAAATGACCTGTTTTTTTTTTTTTTTTAAAAGAAAGCAGCTTATTCAGTAAAGTCTGAAGAGTGCATCTAAAGTGCTAAGACATGAGTGCATAGCAGAAGTGTTAGAATGTACTACTGAGAATTAATGAACAGAATGTTGAATTTAAATTAGATGTTTGTGCAGAGTGCAATATACTGTCAGAAAAAACACTAAAATTAGAAAATAATAGAGTGAGAGAACTGTATGCAGAGCATGAATGTGTCCTGGCTAACCTGGTGGCACCACTGGATCAGAAACTGATAATGTGAATTTAAAAATAAAGTACAAGATTATTTTCCAAATACTTGTGTCTGATATGAATTATTTAGTTGGGTCATCTGGCTTGTGAGGAACTAGGAACAGTAAACTGAATTCACAGTGTGAAATCAATACATTTGAGCTTTCACAAATTTGCAGATATTTCTGATACTGTGCATATCTTTTGAAAATGTGTGCATGATTGTGTTGATTTGTTGCCGGGAGAATATCATTTGCAAATGGATCATGACAAAGTGCCATTGATTTGTTATTCTAGAAAAGTACCATTAACTCTCACAAGTAATGCTGAACAGGAATTCATGACAATGAAAAGCTACTGTGCTTTTAAGAAGCAATTGGAGGCAGCTGAATGGATGAAGAGCAGAGTAACTCTTGGAAAGAAAGGTAATAGCTCCATTGGATTTATTTGCAAGATATGAATAAAGTGATTACTAGTCAGCACTGGTATTTCTATGCAGTTGAAGTAGTAGTCACAAGAATGACAAATGCCAGGTGGACCAGGAACTGATGCAGCTAAATCTAAATGACTCTTGAATCCAAATGGTATAGGTTCAAACTGCTGTTGGGAAGGCACAGAATCCTTAGACTTGCATTTATATTTTTAGCACCAGAAGTTTAGCAGACAGCTGTTACAGGATAGGATCTGTTGTATGCACAACTGATTATCTATTAGTGTAGAGGTTAGGCATGAGCACTACATGACAGAACTGACTGCCTCTAAGTAGACTGAGACAGCAGAGTTTCAAGTTAAATAAGAGTTAAATATAAAGTCAGCATGACACATTTGAAATAGATGGGGTCATATTTTAAAGTCAGAGGGTCTGAGACATTATTCAAAAATAAATAAAATAAGCAGTTGTGCAAATGCTAAGATCAGAAGGCAAGCAGGCATTAGGGACGTTAGGTGGGGTGTCTTACTATGTTTTATATCAAATATGTCTGAAATATCAGTGCCTCTAAGAAGGATCTTATAGCACAGTGTAATTTGAAAATTAAGCTAAGAACAGGAATGGAGTTTTTGAGATCCTCAAAAAGCTAGGTATAGATACAGTAATGTTAATATGACAGTTGTGGTTACATGTAGATGCTGTTCACAATGGCACAAGAGCATAAATACTTCAACTACTCAGCTAAACTGCCTTTTGTCTCACCTATTCTGACCAATATAGCCTCTTGCTACAATAAAATCCCAACATTTGTAACAAATGCCAACTGTTCTCACCACTGCTCTTCATTACTTCTACTAAACTGTCTGGAACTGTCACATCACCTGACATTCATTCAGCTAACCACTGCACACAAGTTTATTTATAAACCTGCCAACTGTCCTTCCTTGTCTCCTCTATTCACACAGTATCATCCAAATAGATCTCTTGGATCCCATAACCAACTGTTCCTAAATGTAGTCAGACCTCCCCTCACAGCTGGACAAATGTGCTACTACTTCACTGTAGCTAAACTATGGAATAGTCTCCCATCTTCAGTTGGGTTTATCAGCAGTACCCCTCTCATTAAGAAGTCACTGAAACAACATTTTGCCTCACTATGGCAATGCAACTGCACCAAGGCTGTAGTTCCTATAACCTGAACCTCCTCTCTACCTGCCTTCTTCCTTCCTTGTCTCATTTGTATGTTTCTGTATATATCCCAACACATGTATGTTATCAGCCTTGATTGACTTTCTTCTTCACTCTCTCACACAATACTAATATTTATTCTTTAACTACGCTTATAAACTGACCGCTTCAAAATATACTGTCTTTAGCTTGTACTGTTGTTTTGTAGCAAACTACTGTATGTTTCATGTACTGCACATTAGTCTGGATTAATTTTGTATAGATCCACAATTGGTTCTCAAAACGACTACCTTCTGGTTCTCCACATATGATACTTTGTACTATACTGTACATGTACGTGGTCTGACAGGGTACTACTGTATATTGATCAGATTATACTGTCTTTTAGTTCTCCACTGGTGCTGTATTGAATTTGTACTATGCTTCACATTTGTAATGTTTATATTTATTGTTTGTCACATAATATACTATATATGTACTGTGACAACCGCGCCCTCAGACTCAAAAAACATATTAATTTCATCATGGTTTGATGTTTCCTACATTTTAATAGCACTCTGAGACTATTTTGAGCTTTTTAGATATTTTTAGATGCAATTTCTGACTCTGACCACATGGGGTCTGGCATATTGAAAAAATTCAGACTGTTTACACTGCCTCAAATAATGCATTCTGGGATACTTAGTCTCCAAAAAATTGCATCAGATCTGCCACGTTTTGCCTTAAGCTGCTGTCACTTCATTGACTTAACAGGCATTCACTGCAGTCTTAAAATCCCCTACTTTTGGTTAAAATGTTATCCTTTTCAATGACCACTAAAACACAAGCAGTGCAAATGCTACAGAACAGAACTGAAAGGTGCATTTTCTAGCCCTTTCATCTTAGAAATGCTAAATTGCTTTCTTTTGTGAAGGCTGAAATCTAGTTCTTCAAGGAATCTCCTCCCACTTCACACCTACCTTCCCTAGCTGTCAAAGAGCCAAGGGTAATTTGACCCATTATCTGCATGTGATTGACAGCTCGTCACAGCAGGTGACCAGAGTAATGTACTGTTTGCTTGTCAGCCTTTTCCTCCTTACACTGGGAGACTTTTTTTGTTGCACTACTCCTGTCAAATTTAAAACCAAGCTACATAGCACTGGCAATAATCCCTGCTTTGCAAAGCAGTCTGCCACTTATTTTCCCTTCCTGTTTAAATAGCTAACAAATGATGCACTATAAACTTGAAATATTTTAGACTTGCATGACAGCACCCACATGCTTTTTTGAGTCAGTATTTAAAAAAAATTATGGTAGTGCATACATAACACGCAGACACACGCACGCACACACACACACTGCTTTACTTCTACAATGATTTAGATTTTTACATTTTATAGCAGTGTACTAACCAAGCAGAGAAATCTGGTTCAAAAGCAAGGATAAATTGATCCTGAAATACCTATGAACCTCAGCGCAAGAAATTAGGACAAAGCCATACATAGAAGTGGGACAAAGGCACAAATGGAAAAGCGCAGTCTGGGTCTGAACTGTCTGCAAACAGCTACAGTTAACTTTGAGTATGTGTCTACCTGTTTGAGCCAATATTCATTTTCCCCTGGAGAGCACTCTGCTTTGGCTTGTAAGCAGCCCACACACACACACACACACACACACACACACACACACACACACACACACACACACACACACACACACACACACACACACATTCCACTTTCTCTTATTCCTTCTGTTAGCAAATAGTATCCGCCATAACTCATCAAGCATTAAACATAACTGGGGAAATATAAACCCTGGATCAAAATGAAAATAAGTAGGCTAAGCTAAAATGCAGCTGTGAAAGGGAAGCATGTGGCACCCTTACAAACAGAAAAGATTAACTCCACTAATGTGCAATTAAAAACTTGGGAGGACACAATATCAGGGCTAGGGAGGCATAGAAACAGGGACAAATTACATTTAGGATACACTATTAAGAAGTAATAAGACTTACCTTACTTATGAAGTAGCAAACGCTTGTGAAGAAGAAGTGCTTCACATGAATAGAGTCGACCAGATTTGCTAACACAGAAAAGGAGTTCCACACAGCACCTAGTCCATTTATTAGGTTAACAGTGTGCTGGGAAAGGCGGTGTTGACATCACAATGTGGGAGGATCACAGGGATTCTGTACAGCATGCAAATAAGGCAGTGTTTACGTCACTTTGGGGGAGGAAACCTCCCAGGATCTTCAGCAAGAGCTATGGCAGATGTGACATCATTATTTAAGAGACGACTAGACAGTTTTCATCTTGGTTTTAAAACTGAAAGTCAAGCAGTACGGAAAAGTATGAAGCCTAAGCAGTAAAAGAGAATAGTGGATTTTTTTTTAAATCTGCGGTTATGTTTTTTTGAGGCTGTATCACATAACAGGATTTTAGGGAGACATCAGGTAGAGATATTTGATTTGATATCCCATTGTTTTCCTTTAACACTTTGTTTATGAAGCTTTTCTTCCTAGACCTCCACTGAAAATGGGTTCACCTTGGCCCAGTGGACTATCTCAGTAAACAAATGTAAATAACTAATAATAAAGTGTTTTTACAGGAGAGTGCAGTGACCTATGCCACCGGGTCAAGAGCATTTACAGGTACATTAAGAGATATGCTCTGACAGAAAATGAGCAGTTCCCAACAGCGTATAGATGAGAGAAATTTGACAAATATGGCTGTAGTGAATTACTTCTTGTGGAAAGAGATCACGAATGCTGCAAAGCATGTTCAATAAGTCCTTGTAAATGCACCACTGGTATAGCAAAAAAAATTGCTTTTCGTATACATTGATGTCTACTTTATTTGCTTTATCTTGGGGAGTTTAGCCCCAGAGTTTCACTGCATGTGTGTGAGATGTAAAATTGTTAATGTTTTGGGCATTCCTCTTTTAATAAAAATGTGTTTTTCTGCTGCAGTATTCATCAGTCTGTGTCTGCAGACACCCCTTTTAGTAGTAAAAACCAGAGCTGCATAAAGTACTGTCATCAAGTAGCAGTAAATTACAGAATGTTTTGAAATAAAGGTTTTTTTCTTTTTTTCAGGGATGGATAGCTACTGCAGTGGTTATAAATTATGCAACCAATATTGCCTGACAGGATGTGTGTTAATGTGTAATTAACACCCACCCAGGGTGGAGGGCCTCTATACCTCTAGAACGGCATTAATTACACATTAACACACACCCTGGAGGGCCTTATTGCACTTAGAGAATGGGCTTTCTGTAAAATTGTAGTGTTTTACTTGCTTATTTATTTTTTTAGGTAGTAATATTATTTTTTATATATTTTTAATGTAAAATACTTCCTCCGCCTAATGTTTCAAACTTGCTGTAGTATAAGTTAATGGTGTTAGGAAGAAGCATTTTACTTGCATCAAAGATATATAAAAATAATATAGTGCTTAAAAATAATAACCAAGTAAAACACAATTTTACATAGAACCCATTCTCTCTCTCAACCACACATACATATACACACACAGTATTTTCTGCTTTCACACACAGTATTTTCTGCTTTCACACACTGTCTCTTCTGCTTTCACACACATACAAACATTCACTCACACAAGACCGCTCTCACACTCCCTCAGTCTCTTTCACACACAGTCTCCTTTGCTTTCATACATGCATTTACTCGCACAAGATCGGTCTCACTCTCTCGTGATGTCTCACACCATTACACAATCTCATCTAGTTTCATACACGCATTCAGTCACACAAGATCACTCTCGCTTTCTCTCTCACACACACACACACACACACACACACACACACACACACACACACACACACACACAAACACAATCTCGACTTTTTTTTTTTTGCTTTACATTTTATGCTCACTAAACAGAAGAACCGCTGCTTAGCGAGCATGAAACAATGGTGGGTGTTAGTTTCTTTAGCAGTCCGAGCTCCATGGCAGCTTGATATGCTGCCGTGCAGTGGCGGACTCATTTGTCAGCGGGCACTACTTGTACATTAACACCCTGATGGAGAACGTTTGTTCTCCAGTCAGAGTGTTGATGTACAGTTTGACCATTCACTAAGCCTTTATAGTGTATGTCCTACTGCTGTGCTGAATATGTCAGTCATATAGTTTTCATTCTCTGGCAGGCTTTGTGAACATTGATTTTGCACCACTTAAAAAGTCTGAAATATCTCACTGTTTGTGTGGCCAATTTTCTGTCTTATTAAACAGTGGCTCTTCTGAAAGTCAAGTACTCCTAATGTAATCAGCTTTTAATACTTATTCATCCACTGATGCCTGTCTTATCTTATTTAACGGTGCAGGAGGACAAGAACCTAACCCAGCAAGCAGTGGGCCCAAGGCATTCAGAACCTGCACAGGATGTTATTTTTTGCAGCACACATATGCAAACACATATTTATGTACAAACGGATACATGTGCAAGCATGTGCACACATTTACACCTGCAAAAAATTCACTGGATTGCAAATTCACCTATCTGTGTCGTTGGGGATGTGGAAGTAACCAGGAACCATAGCAAAGCTCACATGGACACTGTGTATATGCAGACTTTGCATAGAAAGCATACTAGCTAGCAACTTAACCAGAGCACCAAGTGCTTTGACAAAGCAATGCTAGCTATTGCCCCAGTGTGCCACCCAGTGAACCTTATCTTGTTTACCCTGTTATCAATGCTGTGACACTGGAATCTTATCACCGTTTGGTTGATGACTTTAAAACAAAGTCAATCAACTTCTAGATAAGTGTCTTCCTTCCTTTCCTCGGAATATTTCCCGTCTCTGTTCATTGTTTGCTCTACTTTAGAAACGTGCTGATGTGATGGTATTTAATAACTAGCAAAGACTGGCATTTTAACTAAAATAAGAAGTTGACAGGTTTATGATAATTTAGAGAACACAAACTTAACACTGCATGTTGTGTTATTCCATTTCCTTTCTTAACAGCCTCATATTATGTCATTTGTAGCAACAAAGATAATTGGCAGCAGGACACCTTTTTATGAATTAGCTGTCTTGATTTATGAGATTATTTTAAACTCTTTTAATGAGTGAAATCTGCTATAATTCTTCTTATGTTAGCAGTTCAGGAAGTTCTTAATGGAACAGAATATAAAAAACAAGTGAAAGGTATCACTGAAGTAATAAAACAAGATATTAATATCATGAACAAAATGTTCTTTTTTATTTTCCTAAAATGTATTACTCATCAACATAGTATAGACCATTCGAGAAGTATACTGCATCGTACTGTAATCATAGCTTGTATAAAAAAGCAAATGCATTTCCATATTGATGGTGGAGAGAATCACATTTCCAAAATGCACAATCTTAATAAACATTTTGAAGGAAGCAGTTCAGGCTGTCTCATATATATGTCCACCTACTTTGTAGTACCTAATGCTGTATAGCTGTACACAAAAGACAAATAATTAGCTTCAGTAGTTTAGCATAGAAATGAATAATGATTCTGCTGGTGCAGACAGATCTAGAACCAATAATAAAACTAGAGATTTAGCGGATTATTAAAATGGCGTGTTTTCACTCCCTAAGAAAAGGAACCACATCATCTACTTGGCCATGTATTTCTGTCTCTGTCATTCTGTGAGACTTTTCCCTCCCTCTCTGCTATCTCCTTAGTTATACAAATTTTACTAAGCAATTCTTCTCTTACTCAAATCAAGAGATATTCACTTCAGACCAGTCCTACACATACATGCAAACAACTCAGTCTCTGCAAGTAAGGACCTTTAGATCTCATGCCTCCACACCAGCAGCGCTAGCAAGTGATCTCTCCTAGAGGCTTGATTAGCATCAGAACAACATAATGTAGTGGCAATTACTGAGACATGGTTAAAATATTACTTTTACTCCTCTCCCTATATCTGCAGCAGTGTTTCAGGAAATATCAGCACCAGATCTAGATGTAGACCAGGAGGAGGGGCTTTTATAGCTTGTCAATCATAACTTCTCCCTAACCACTCTTTGCTCTTCAGCAGCAACTGCTTGCAAAGACTAGAGCCCTAGCTTGGTTCTAGACAATCTAACCTTAGACAATCATAATCATCTGTTTATCTACTCCCTTTTATATCCACAGTATCCATACAGAACATCCTACAAGACCTTGTTCCTTCCTGTTATCTCCAAAACGTATTATTCCAAGAGATTTTAATGTCAGTAAATTAGGCCTAAAATGCTGCCAATTCTATAGAGTCCTACACTTGTTAGGCCTAGATCAAATAGTTAAAGGTTAAACATGACCACATAAAACGACCAGCGATGATTCCAAATTACACCTAATTTCCAACATAAAGCAAAGATGCCTATCCATCAGTATTTCTTCTAAATAATCTTAGTGACATCACACTATGATCCCACATTGGTACTTTAAAACATACTGGAGTCCACCTCAGATTACAGCAGGACAAATTTACTCAGAATCATAACACTACTGACCACCTATCTATTCTGCTAGCAACCCTAATGACGCCTTTACATTTTCACTAATGCCTATTTGCCATCCAAAACTCTCTTCCCATCATTCGAAGTAGACTGAGGGACCATCGTTGCCCCTAGCATCTAACATAATTAAATCACTGTAAGAAGATACCGCAGGGAAATTCTGGAAGCAGGAAGTAAACAGCAGGCCTCTCTACCAAAAGTACTTAAATGTACAAAAAAGAAGCTAGTATAGATGTTAATTATTCTAAGGCCACCTATCTTAGAAACTAGCATGAAGTTCTTTCAACCTCCCCAAAAATCTTTTTAGAAAGCAATAAAGCAAGCTAGCAGTGCAAATCACTGACAAATGAAATGCAGTATACACAGAAGGCAGCAATGAGAATTTGTCAAAGAAAACTACAGAAATTTCTCAGTACTGTCCAAACCTTAGTGAATTCTGTCCCAGATCAAATCAACCTAATGGCTGGATCTTCTTAGGCTGTACCCCTTAACCAACTACAGCCTCACCCCCTTACTTTCTGCTTTAAAGAAGTAACCAAGGAAACCAAAGATGTTCTGTTTAAACTGGATGCAAACTTTGGAGTTAAATTCACTGCCTGATGCACTACCTTCCTAAAATGGCAGCAGAACCGATAACCAAATCCATGATACATATCTTTGTCTCTCACCATCACTACTTTCCTCATACTATTTAAACAAGCTTCAGTGATCTCTGTACCAAAGGTCCCCATTCCTAAGACCTGCAAAGATTTTAGACCCATATCTTGTTTCGACCCCTACATAAAATATTTGAAGATCTTCTCAACAAACAAATCTTCCCACACATAAATGCTTATGGTTTATTATGTGACCAGCAACACGGGTTTCATAATACATTCAGCACAATGGCAGCACTTTAAACAATTAGTGATAGAATCTACTGTAATATTAATGATAGAATTCTCACAGGAGCTTTATTTATAGACATGAATATGGCATTCCTCCCTTGCTCCTCAACAAACGTTCTAGGCTTCATTTTATAACAAATACAGTGCAATGGTTTGAAAGTTGCCTTGATGACAGAAGCTTCCAAACTTGTAAAAATACATTTTCAACTACTGGACCCTCTATGTTGGGGTACCACAACCTTCTGTTTTGGTTAGTCTTAAATGCTGTCACTATGGATCTTCCCCATATGAACTTTGTCATGTATGTATGCAGATGACCTCCTCCTTCTAGAGTCCAACCAGTCATTGCCCCTATTATGACAAAATATGCAAAAAAAATTCCTTTCCACCTCCCGTTGGAGAAATGATGATAAGTTAATAATAAATTCCAACAAATCTAGCTTTGATGTCTATCTCAATAACAGGAACTGATATGTAAGGCCATAGAGCGTATCATCATGGACCTTATCAACAGGGACATGGGGAATCTCAACTCTGGACTGCACGGACTTGGGGTTTGTGAAAGGCAGATCATGCCTGCTCAACCTTATAGACTTCTTAGAGTCTGACACCAGAGCAGTAAATGAGGGCAAGGTAGTGTACACAGCCTACCTGGATCTTGCCAAGGCCTTCGACACCATCCTTCACTCAGGAATTATAGATAGACTCACTAAACTAGGCATAAACCCTTATGTCACAAGATGGGTAGCCAACTGGCTCACTGATAGAACCCACATTGTAAAAGTAGCGGACTTTAAATCTGACTACCGACCAGTTACAAGTGGCATTCCACAGGGGTCGGTCCTGGGTCCTCTCCTGTTTGCCATCTACTTCTCTGAAGTCCAAGTCAACACAAAGGGATTCTGATTAACCAAGTTCGCAGATGACTGCAAATTGGGAGCAATTATAGATTCTCCTATGGATGTAGACATCTTACAACAAGGCCTCAATGAGACCAATGACTGATGCAAGAACCATGGCCTCAAGCTCAATGCAAAAACGTGCATTGCCATTCTCTTTGGGAAAAATTCGGTACCCATGAACGACCATATAGATGGTACTCCACTAAACACCGAAGGTGTGATAACAAACTTGGAGACACAGGTTGACAGCAGCTTCTCCTTTGATAACCACATCGGCATTGTGGTCAGAAAGTCCTTCTGTGTAGCACGTCTTTATCACAAAAGGTTTCTTATCCATAAAGAAAGAGGTCATAATCCCTCTTTACTCGTCCCTCATTACACCTATTATTGAATACAATGCCCCATTTGGTATATACATCGTTAGACACCTACAACTGGAAAGACCACAAAAATACCTAACTAAGAGGATCTTAGGCCTCAGACATATGCCCTACACCCTACACTGAGAGACTCAAAAAAAACTCCAGCTATACTTTATCTTATATTGCCTACTTAGAGGTGATCTCTGCTTGACTTACAAGGCCATGTCTGACCCAGAGCTGCCAGATATGCTCCACCTAAAGAAATCCCAATCCCTCTGTGACACGCTGCAGGGACCTAAGCCTCATTATCACCATAAACAGAACATGCTGGAGGGACAGGTTTCTAACCCAGCGACTTCCCATACTCTGGAACAAACTCCCCATTCACGTCAAGCAGAGCACTTCACTGGCCCTTTTCAAGAGAAATCTTGATGAGTGGATGATTAATAGGAAGTTCACCCCGGGGATCACGTCAGTGGCCTTGCTTTACAAGGGCACTGGGAACTAACTTTGGGCTGCATGATGCCAGGGAATTTCTTGGGCTAGGCTTGTATAGGCTCCAGAGTCATTAGCCTAGTACATTCTTATGAACACATTACTAATAACAATGCAGTACCTGTCATGACTCAGCAGAAGTACATTGGGAATTCTATTTGATCTTTCATCTTTCTCACCCTGTGCTGACCACACAGTAAGCAGAGTTCTAGCACATCTAAAAGTTTGTGCAAGAATATCTCACCTTTCATCCTCAAAAGCTCAATAGCCTATTGCCAAAAATGTGCTAGTTCTCAAACTTAAATATGAACTGCTTCTCTTAACCCTCCACTCTAGGGCAAACACCCAAAGCTTAATTTTGTCCTGTTGTCCAGCCAATACCCATGTCACCGTGACTTTCCTAAACTATTTTACTAGCTATAAGCACACACCAGAGCACTACTGATGTTTAATAGAATAATTTTCAGAATCCCCATCCATGCCCCCTCTGAAAACCAAATTATTAATAAAAGATCGATGTTATACTTTCCTCATTATACAACATGGGGACTGCTCATCACAAGATCTTGTTTTGGCTCCATTATATGAGACAGAGTTTTCACAAAAATTGCCCCATCCACTTAGAATCACCTTGCGTCTGAGGTGAGGTCACAAATCTGTCTACAGGACTGTATGGCAGGTCTGGAAAAGCATCTAAAAAAATAACCTGTAATTGTTGCAGAGATGCCGATTAACTTAACAGTCCACTAGCTATTGACTTCTCCTGCTTCTTATTTTTCCTCTCTTGAGTTCTGCAAATATAATCAGTCAAGGTTGTAAATGTAAGTAAATACTTACTATCAATGAGTTGTAGATTTTCCAATATTTATCCTACCATGCACTTTATATTGTCATACTGCATATTGTATAACTCTCTTGTAATCTGTTGTTACTCTTGTTTGCTGCTTCTCAGGGGCCTGGGTCATGGCTAGAAGGGGATCTTAGGACTAGCCACCTACATGGTTATCAAATTATAATAAAGGCTGGTATGGTCTTTGACTTTTCTAATGACAGAGTTCTTTGTAATTCCTATAACAATTTTTTTTTAAAAAAACTTGGATAAGTTGATAAAGTAACCATTTAAAATCCAATCCACTAAAATCCAATCCACTTGACACAATCAGTAAAATTCCTAAGAACAGGACAGTCTCAGAATATGTGAAGTCAGAACATTCTGTCGCCCCAGTCACACATACCTCTAAGAGACACCTGAGACCAGTGGGAACTTAAGTTGCAGTTTCATGTAAGTATATAAAATATTTCTGGAGGCACCTCCAGGCAAAAATTCCTAAATTTGTGCAGTTCAGTCAAGTGTCTAGATAGAAAAAATGCTCTCTCTCAGAACTGTTGTGTTACTTCTATCACCACCAGTAACCCAGTCCATGTTGTTCTAAGTTTAGTTGAAACATCTATTTTCAGTTTTCCTAGTCCCCTACATGCTGCAGTAATGAAAATTTCTAAACCTGGATGTTCAGCCCTTTGTTCCAGTAGGAATTGCACAATCATAGGTGAAGATTTTCTATCCAGCTGCAAGGCCTTTATTTTCTTCCCCAAACTGTATGATATCAGATAGGCCAAATTCTACCTTTACCTGGTTCAAATTTAACAAACCTGAGGGACTTTTGACTTTTTGCCACTATATTGTGACTATTCTCTCCCGTAAGCAGTTATCTACCCCTCCCCCCAGAGTTTTCTGGTGGTGACATCAGTGAGACTGCGGGCAACATAGCTTGGTTCCAACTCTGGATCTCCAAATGACCCCATACGTTTTTCAATACCCAGATACTATGCATGACAATATATGGAGGATTGTGAGGATTACCAAGAAAAATTCCAGAATATTAAATTTGTGTGTAGCCTTCAGGATTTAAGTTGCAGGAGTACTGGTTCATTCCCTGTGACATAATAGTCAATGACGGCATCTGACTTAATAACTTAGACTGAACTACTCTGTAAAGGGCTAAATGATCGGGTGCTTCCAAGTTCCCTACCACCATCACCACTGTTTCAGTAGACAAAGCATGTCTTGAGCTACTGTTTGACATACTCCATCCCAGACAGTCACATATCATCATCTTCATAGAATTTACAAAAGTTATCAAATCTGCAGCTAGAAATGCATATAAGCACTTGCTCATTTTGATTGTAGACTAGCAAAAGCATATACCATCTCCTAGCATCTTGCTGCAACCTAAATATAGTATCCTCTTGAATTGAATTTTTTTTGAGGTCTGAATGCTAGAGCTGGTCCAAACCCCTGGTATTTTATCACCCTTGCCTTCTGGAGAAATGAGTATTAATTGCCAGTCGAATGGAAGGCACAACATTAACAGGCATTACCTTTGTTTTATCCCTCTTTGTCCTGTATTTATTTCTGTTTGATAACCGACTAGATGGACCAGTCATCTAGCCTTTTCAGCCACGACCTGGGCACCACAGATGTGCAACAAACGTAGCAGTGGTACAGTAGTGTATTTATACATAAAAGGTTGATGACTTAATTAGTAAATTTTAAGAAATGCAATGACAATAGTTCAAAGAATAAAAGCAACGCAAGATAAACTGAACAGTAGCTCACCATGCATATAGTGAAATGTGAGTGAAAGGTTTGCTAAAATTTACATCCTGGATCATTGTGGAGTTGATCAGACAGTGCACAAGGGTTTCTTGTTAAGAATAAATGGATGCCAAACTCTGGATGAGTTAAATAAATCAACACATCATCAGCATTCTTGGAAATGTACATGTAATCTCAATTGTCTTAGGCATAATATCAGTAGTTCAATATACAAAGCAAAGAGCAAAGATGACAAATGACATCCTTTTCTTTTGCCTCTACAAATTAAAAACATAGTTTCCCACCCTGTAATGCTCTTTACCTTAACGTAGACTTAGGATCCTGTGCATATTTTGAAAATTATCAGCTGTTAAGCAAATCCAAATCTTAATACCTGATTTAAAAAAATGGTCATTCCACTTTGCAAGATGCTTTTACAGCATCCAGACTTGTTATTACAAGCTCTTTGACCATACCTTGTACAGCTTTAAATATTAACATGGTCTCTATAATGTTATCCCAACATCCTGCAAACCCACACTAATCCAAAATTAACAGTTTTGATACAGACATAGAAATCTGCTTGACTAAATTTATCATGAATAACTTGTAATTATGGTTTAAGACAAAAAAATAGCTCTGTAAGAGGCCAGCAGCTGTTTTCTTACCTTCTTTCTGGATCAAAAACATCACAGAGTATTTCCAGGAGTCTGGCAAATTACCCTAAGACAGTACTTCATTAAATAAGTTGGAAAAGGTGGGGACCTACTCCTGTTATCCAAAAGACCACTATTCAGGAGGGAGGCCATCATGCCCAGGAGTCATGCCATGTGCCTGAGCTTTTCTAGCATCCTCCATGTCCTCACTTGGATGAAGGCAAGCATGCTGCTTTAATTCTAACTCCTTTAAGCCTTTATTTCTTGGGTTTCCTCAACCTGGATAAATCTGTAGCAGACAGATAGTTCTCCACTGACCCATTTATGTGTTAATTACTCATTTTAGCTTTATACATTTTGCTGTAGAAGTTCCTTAATACTTGCATAAGCCTTACTGAGTCTGTCAACTTTCATGAGATCTTTGTCTTACTGTGCCGCTCTGAAAATGCTGTTGCTCTAGCCTTATGGCTAACTTTGGGTAATGGGGAAGTTATGTAAGAAAAAGTCCTTCACATCTTCTGTTAAGGAGTTATATTTCCTATCCAGCAACTCATATATTTTTTCACTGAGGATCTTTGGTGTTCATCGTGTTTCACTGTTGCAGTCCTTACAAAATGGGTTATCCAGCTCCTGGTAGCCCACAGTCGGCCAGAATACCAAAGTCCTTGGTATATGACATTGGATGCCTTCAGTTTAGGTCTGACGTCAGGTACAAAAGAAGGCAGCCGACGCCATTTCCTCAGTCTTTCTTGCCATGGAGCCTAAAGCAGACACATTTTGCATGAGTGCTGGTTGGCCGAGTGCCTTCTTTTTGTATTTCGACTGCTTAGTTGAAGACATCCTTAGATAAGTACCCCGTTCGGGACCCTCTTTTCATGCTTTAACGAATGTCAAAGAAACTTAATAACTGTCTTGCCTGTGGAAAACAGATTCCGCATCGTGATTTTCATTCCTTATTGTATTACTTGTTTGGGCCTTGAGCATGACGTCCCTAATTGTGTTCTCTGTGCATCTTTCCACCCGCGTACCATATGCAGTACAGCTAGGATCTTGTTCAAGCATTTCTGAGTTTGGCCTAAGTTCATCGGTATGGCGTCTTCTGGTCTCCCGACTTCAGATGTTCCTAAGAAGTGCAAGAATAAGGACCGTGACAGGCTTTGGGTCAAATTAGCCGACCATGTCCCTGTTAAGTTGGTTGTCAGCCCAACCGTAGTCAGTGAGGTGCTTTTTTTGCCCCAGCAGTCCACGGATGTTCAGCAGCAGGCATCTGCGGAGACCTTTTCTGAGTCCTCCATACCGCAAGCTTCCACTTAGTCTTCTGACCCTCTGCCAGTCACTGTCTCTGATGAATCCGGAGCTCCTAAGCAGGCGCTGGCTTCTGAGGCCTCTTTTCTTCACTGGGAGACTTGATCCAGACCGACAACCTTGATTCAGACTTCTGCAGTGGCTGGGCCTCCCGAGTCCCTCCAGCTTTCTAGCAGGCCATCCTGATGATAATCTGCTCCTAAGCAGGCATTGGCCTCCCCTCATATGCCTCAGGCCCAGATGGTTAAAATGGCTAGTGATCTCTCGGCCCTTACCAAGGGCTCTCAGCCACCTCCTTCTAAAAGGATTAGGGAATTGTCCCTAGAAGCTTTCTCTGCCTCAGACTCTGAGGTTTCCAGCAACTCTGCTGATGAAGAGGGAAACTCTCCAGTTTTTTCTGGTTTTGAGGATTCTGATGCAGAAGACTCCATCCCTTCTGCCTCCCCTCCAGAAGATTTTTCTTTTGGAGATACTCTGAGTACTCTTAGGGAGCATTTAAAATGGGAAAATCAGGACTTTCCTCAGTGTAAGAAACGGATTAGGGAATTCTTGGATTTGCCATGGCATAAGCCTTTGGCTATCCCTCTGGTTTTGGAAAATGTTGATGATGTTTTTATGGAGAATTTTTTGACTCCTAATTCTGTTCCTCCTGCTCCCAGAAAGCCTGATAGGTATTATAAAGTTCCTGATTCTCATCAGTTCCTTTTCAAGAATCCTACTGCTGATCCAGAGATTATTTCTCAGGGCTCTAAAGGTGTTAAAGCCATGGTTGCTAAAAATCCTGCTCCTTCTGACAGGGAATCTAGGGCCTTGGATAGGTGGGGTAAAAAGGTTTATACTTCTTCCACCCTGGCTAGTAGGTCTGTTAATTGTCTTTTTCATATGTTTAAGTTTCAGCAGCATACTTTGGAGGCTATTAAGGCTAGAATTGCTGGTGTTCCTTCCCTGATGGAAAGTAAGGACATGGAAAATTTATTGAATTCTGCCACTCTTGTCACTAAACATCCTCTACATTGTGGTTTTGACACTTTGGAGGCTTTTTGCAGGGCAGCAGCCACTGGTTCTGTCATTAGAAGACATGCTTGGCTCAGGGAACAGCCCCTTTCTGAACCTGTCAAGTCTAAATTACTGGATGTGCCTTTGCACAAGGACAATCTTAGCATAGCAGAAGAGGTGTTGAACAAGTTGGAGGATAAGGCCAAATCTATGCAAACTGTTAAGGGCTTTCTGCTAGTGCAGCCTCCTCGTTTTAGTAAACATTACCCTTTTTAGAATTGGACTTTTCCTGACCTTGGTAAACAGAGTCGCACTAGGTCTAGGGGTTACAGGTCTTCTAGGGGACAGACTTCCACCCCTCAAAAGGCTAAGCACTAGCAGGCTTCCTCTTCTAAATCGGGGAGTTCTAAGCAAACTTCCCAAAGCAAGCAATCCCAATGACTCCGGCCTTCCCCTGCCTGCCACTGTGGGCCCAGGGTTTCCTTTGGGGGCAGGTTAGCCATGTTTGCAAATGTCCGATTCGCCATCACAGACGACAAATGGTTGCTCAAAATAGTATCCCAAGGCTACATGTTCTCATTTCACACCTTCCCTGTCCACCAAGGATACCCAGATATCCCCCCAAATCAAAGGGCAGAAGCAGAAAAACATGTTTCTTCTTTACTAAAATTGGGAGCAATAGAGCCAGTTCCTGCACTACAGATAGGCTAGGGTTTCTACTCAAGGCTTTTCCTGGTTCCCAAAAAAGGGGGCACCTGGCACCCTATTCTGGATTTGTCCATTCCAAACACTTTTCTGGTTATTTCCAAATTTAAAATGCTCTCTCTTCAGCAGGTTCTGCCAGTGCTGGCCAAGAATTCTGGTTGGTGACTTTGGATCTCAAAGAAGCTTATCTGTGCATCCCAACAAGGGAAAGCTGCAGGCAGTTCCTTTGCTTCAGGGCAGGGAACAGTCACTTCCAATTCTCTGCACTGCCCTTTGGCTTATCTACTGCTCCCAGAGTTTTTACCAAATGCTTGGCTCCAGTCATTGCTTTTTGCAGGCAAAGAAACATTCAAATTTATCCTTAATTGGAGGATTGTCTTATTTAGGCAAACTCTCCAGAGCAACATCTAAAGGACTGGGACTTTGTAAAGAGCCTTCTCACCTCTTTGGGCTACACCATCAATGAAAAGAAGTCAAAAATGGTACCCACCAGGGAGATTGTGTTTCTAGGAGTGAGCCTGAACACAGCCGCCCAGATGGTATTCCTCCCTCAAGAGAAACAAATTGATCTTTCGAATTACTTCAAAAATTTGGCAAGCATGACCCAGCTCTTTGCAAGGCAATTCCTGCAAGCCCTGGGATTCATGGCTTCATGTATTCTGATGATTCCATATGCCAGAATGCATACGAGGAATATACAATGGTACCTCAAAAACTTTTGGTGTCAACACATTCAGGATTTAGACTTGATACTTCCTCTGATTCCCTGCCTGCAAATGGAGTTCCTTTGGTGGCTGACAGCCTGGGCGCAGAACAAAGGCCTGCCTTTCTGTCCACCTCCTGCCAGCCAAACTCTCACCACAGATGCCTCGGACTATGCTTGGGGAGCACATTTAGAGGTCAGATGCATTCAGGGGACTTGGAACTCTCAACAGGTTCATTTGCACATAAATCTGAAGGAATTGTTGGCAGTCAAGCAGGCCTTAGGGGATTTCAAACATCTTCTCTCTCCTGGTATTCTTCTGGTCAGGACAGACACCACCACAATCATGTGATACATCAACAAGCAGGGAGAGATGAACTTTTATCCCCTGTACAGACAAAGTATAATACTGTGGTCCATAACAGCTTCCATGGGCATTCATCTGACAGCTCAATTTCTTCCAGGAAAGCTCAACACCTTGGCAGACTGGTTGAGCAGGCAGGTCCTGGATTCTCAAGTGTCAACTAAATAAGACCATCTTCTTTCGCATCATTCAGCATTGGGGCACTCCCCAGGTGGATCTCTTCTCATCTCAAACCAACCACCTTCTTCCAACCTTTTGCACCAGGGATCATCACAGCAAAGCTTGGAAGGTGGATGCTCTGTCCTTCCCCTGGACACAGCTCTTTATCTATGCATTCACTCCTCTGCCTCTTCTTCCCAGAGTGCTGTTAAAGCTTAGGGATGAAAAACCAAGGGCCATCATCATAGCTCCAGTCTGGCCCAGACAACATTGGTATCCACAACTTCGCAGTCTCTCCCAGTCTCAGCCTTAACATCTTCCCCTGATACCAGATCTCTTAGTTCAGGAGGGGGGAAAAATTCTGCATCCTCCTCTTCAGACTCTCCATTTCTACCACCTGCCTACCTTCTTTCCTAATCCTCAGAGTAAAGGGGAAAGGTTACTGCATTCCCTGGATGTGCATAGACAGCTTAGATTTTACCTGGACAGGACTAAATCTTTTCGAAAGTCGGATCAATTGTTGGCCAGTTTTGCTCCTGGAGCTCAGGGCAAAGCTGTTTCTAAACAGACCATTTCTAAATGGATTGCTCATTGTATTCACTTTTGTTACTTACAGCATGGCAAGGTTCCTCCTCAGAGTATTAGGACCCATTCTACCAGGGCAGCCTCTACCTCAGCAGCTTTTTTAAGAGATGTACCTATTAGGGACCTACTGGAAGCAGCTACATGGACTTCTGTCCACACTTTCACTAAACATTACAATTTACCCTTGTTTTCTAAGTCCAGGGCTGGCTTTGCCACTGCAGTGTTGCAGGGCATCCTTACCAACCCTTAAACAGTGGGTGTTCCTCCTCCCTTTTGTTTTTTTCCTGGGCTTTGGGAATCGACCCATTTTCTAAGGACTGCAGCAGTGAAACACAAGCATAGTAGAGTTATATACACTTACCATAAATGTATATGTTCGAGTGTATTCACTGTTACAGTCCTGGTTTCCCCCTCTTCCATCCCCCCTTTTTTCCTAGGGCACAGACTGAATTTTCTTTTCCTGGTCTAACCCTTTTTGGGGGGCTCCTGACAGTTAAGGCAAAAAAAACTAAGGAAATGGTGTTGGCTGCCTTCTTTTGTACCTGACTTCAGGCCTAAACTGAAGGCAGCCGGCATCATATACCAAGGACTTTGGTATTCTGGCAGACTGTGGGCTACCGGGAGCCGGATAACCCATTTTGTAAGGACTGCAATAGTGAATACATTCAAACATTTACATTTATAGTAAGTGTACACAACTGTACTTTCTTTCATTTCATACTTCTCTGCACCTTTTTTCAATTCATCCTCCTTAAACTGGAAGGTCTTTCTTGTCTTTTTCCATAGTTCTTTCATGCGGCATCTTACCGTGCTACCCAAATGTCATTTAATGCCATCTCACCCATGAAGAGATCAAGGGCAGCTATGACCTATACAACTGCAAAATGTGTACTATGATTATCTAACCATTACCTTAAATAATCCCTTCGTAGAAAATTAACAGGGATCCTTGAGTGCTTTTTTAAGTTGTAGCCCTAGATGCATATCTAAAGAGACTTCTAAATACCCATGATCCAAGATGTCAGTGGGATGCATGATAAAACTCCTAAGCAAGTAGTCTGTACTTTAGCAAACTCTATTGACTCATACATTTACAGGCTCAAGTCATGCAAATGTGACCGCTTGTTCAGGAGGTACGTGAGGAGTCCTTCCACACAAAAAAAAAAAGACTGGAATTGCTTCTTATGGTAGATTCCCCGTAGAGCAAGTATCGACATATTGATCAATAATACTGCTAAATGACCCATAGCTCATGCTACAAAACAATCAGATTTAACCACTGTACATATAGCAAAATGCGTAGTTCTCCCTTATTCTTGTATGGCTTAGACAAGGATCTTAAACAAAAGCAGTGAAACATTATCACTCTGATGCTACTTAAGACAATGTACCATCCCCCCTTCTACTCCAATTAGTGGAATCTGATCAAGTAGCCTATCCTTGGCTAAGTCAGTGTCTACCTGTTCAGATAGTAACTCAGTTAGGATTAACCACTTCTAATCTTCCAGTGACAATGAAGGTCTCTTGTACCAAGTGAAGTTATAACTTAAGTGCTAGTGGTAACAGTTTAATAAATAGCCACTCTCGGAACTGTTAATTAACTCTGGTAATAAAGTACAGCAGCTTATTTATCCATTTTTATACAGGTTCATCCTAGATCAAACATTGACCATATCAGACACCTTCCTTACTTGCAGAGCTGCCCTCACTTGTAGCTGAAGTCTCTATTCAAAGTTTGAGCGTGGTTTTCTACCCACAGAATGTCTTGTACAATTACTAGGATCCTGATTAGCTTAGGGTGATGCATCTGATGTTTTGTTCAGCTGTTCATCAGCAGTTGAGTCTGTCTAAAGGGAGTGGACATAGCTCAAACGGTCCTGGACTTGCATAAATGTCCATAAATGCTTTCATGCCCATAGCCAAAAGCAACTTAATAAAGGCATGATAAATCAACCTAAATCTCAATTTTTTCTGCCTGCATAAATGCATCACAGGGAGGAACTGGGCTATATTCAGTGTATTGCTGAAGAGAATACACTATCTGCAAACCCATTTTGATCCCCAGTTTTGCATTACTTGCCCAGTCTCTAGATTGTCATAATATTCTTTGAGAGCAAAGGATGCAAAATGTTCCAGGATATGTAATGGGTGCTGCCTGCTTACAGAGCTACCTCACTGGACTACCCTGTGTGCGCTTTTGATTCTGCTTCTTATGACAGATACAGCACAGTCCTTGCCTTTCAATTTCTCAAAGACACCAGTGAGATGTAGATTTTTCCTTTGTGCCCTGATCTCCCAATGCACTTGTATTTCCTTAACCTTGGCTTCCAAGCTAGTCATACGTGCTTTTATAGGTTCATAGGTAGGTACTAGGCTATCTGCCCAAGGGCCTACGCAAGCCTAGCCAGCAAGGTGCTATAGCTTACGCCACCCAAGAAAGTTATTTTCTTGTGCCACTGTCCAGCAGAGACACAGAAGTGATCCCAGGGGTGCATTTCCTATCCACTCATCAAGATTTTTCTTGAAGAGTGCTAATGAAGAACTTTGCTTGACATAGATGGGTAGCTTGTTACAGAGTATAGGACATCTCTGGGACAGGAATCTATCCCTCCAGCGTGTCTTGTTTATTGTGGTGACAAGGTTTAGGTCCCTAGAGTGTGTAGCTTGGAGGGATTGGGATTTTTTTAGGTGTAGCATGTCCAACAGCTCTGGGTTTGACATAGCTTTATATGTTAGGCAGAGATCACCTTGGAGTAGGCGATATGCTACGGAGTAAAGCTAGAGTTTTTTGAGGCGGTCAGTGTAGGGCATTTGAGGCCAGTAATCCTCTTTGTGAGGTACTTCTGTGCCCTTTCCAGCTGCTGCAGATGTCTTGTGAGGTACATTCCAAAAGGGGCGTTGTACTCTATAATGGGTCTAATGAGTGACGAGTAGAGGGGAACAATGACCTATTTTTTTCCTGGATGAGAACCCTTTTATGATGAGGTGTGCCACGTAGAAGGATTTCCTGACTACTGTGGCGATGTGACCATCAAAGGAGAGACTACTGTCCACCTGGGTCCCATGGTCTCTTATCACGCATTCGGTGTCAAGTAGATTGCTGCCTATGTGGTAGTTCATGGGTACAGAGTTTTAGCTATTTTTCTGTTCCAGGGCAATAATGGCATCGGAATGTTCAGTCTAGAGTTTCATACAAATTGACATTTTTTGCATGACTTTTGTGTAAAGTCATTCAGCTGACCCTTAATTTCTTTTATTTACATTAAATTTATTGCCAACCATGTGTTTGGGGCATCCTTTTATAGCTGAAGCAGGTCGCTCAGAGGCAGTGTTATCTGCATCCATTGTACCGAACGGGAGCTGAACTCAGGCACATTTTCAAGCATGCTATTGAAATTCTAACTCCTTTAAGCCTTTATTTCTTGGGTTTCCTCAACATATGCTGACTGTTTAATAATTCAGCCTGCAAAAACCAAAGTAATTCTAAGTTAAAGTCCCTTAAATGTTTGCATTAATTATAACCACAGGAGGGAAATGCAATCTGGGCACCTTGTCAAAGTCCAGTAAAATGTTTTTGTTTTTTTTTGGTATTTGTTGCTCATCACAATGTGTTTGAGTGCCATAGAGTGTTATTCAGTCACAACTAAGTCAACAGTGCTGTTATTCTTTTTTTTCCATTCAGACCGGCTATGCACTCCTGAACCACTATAAGATAGTTTACATTTGCAATTGTCTTATCTCAGACTGGTCAATGTACTAAAAGAACAGCTGATTTTAGACATTTGGCATTAGTTGCGTCAACCTTAAGATCTATCATTTATTTTTATCTTTTAGTCATGATATGAATGTTTTTTTCAGTTCTTCGTTTTGATGTAATGTCCAGAAATTCACACACTGAATACTGACTCTGTTGAAAATTTGCTTCTTTTATAGTGCTTCCAGATTTATAATGCAGTTTTTAGTGGCATAACAAAATACATTCTTTGCTAGATACAGTCTATGTAATGCATTTTAAGGATTACAATGACTTTTTTAAGATTAGAATTGGGATACTCTTCTTTATATCATAAGTATGCCTTGTAAAACTTTTAGTAATGTTTTGTCTTAATCGCATATATAGACTGTTAGTGCTTGTCCTACCCTTGAATTCTAGTCATATCAGTTTGCTGACATTAAAGGTCTGTAGACAAGCCATACCAAAAGGTAAAAATGTTACATAGACGAGCCATTCAGTAAAAATGCAAGAAAGACTCAGCTAATCTAGAAACTTTGCTAATAAAATCCTTAAACCTCCTGTAGTGGAGGCCCATGGGATATATGCAAATGACCCTTACAGATAAAACCAATAATGTTAAGTTGTCCATCTCGCCTTCATTCTTGCTGGATGGGTTCGGAGCCGATCCTCGGCTCCGACTCGGCCACTCTAAAAGCTCGAGAGTTGGTTCCACAGGCTCGAGGCTCCCCTTATATCCCACAATGCTAGGCGGTAATACCTCAGATCTCGTTTGCCGCTACAGCGATCGAGGTGTCTTGCTTCTACCGGCTTCAGGTTAGTTTAGTAAAACAATTTAAAAGTTTATTAAACCCCTTTTAAATTAGTTTTTCGTTCATAATTCCCTTAGTTTTAGTGGATATTTATCCTTTCCTTCTTGTTCTTCACCCTCCTTACCACAAGAACTTATATGTTCTTCCCTTAGGCCTTCGGGCCCTTCCATCCCCTCTTAGTAGTGGAGTGTATGTGTTTTTTGTAGGGATTTTTAAAACTAACTAATTTTATTAGTTTAAAGTTATTAGTTTATTTTATTGAGTAGTGTAATCAGTGTGTTTGTGTTGTGTGTGATTGCACTTATTCCTTAAAATGTCTAAGGATTCGAAGGTCTCAGGCTTCAAGAAGTGTGACTCGTGCTGTCAGAAGATGTCTCTGACAGACGGTTACACTTCTTGTGTTTACTGCCTGGGACCTTTACACCTGCAGGACTCTTGTGCTGTATGCCATGGCTTCAGCCCTAGAGTCCTGCAGGAAAGAAAAAATAAGCTTATTTTAAGAGGCTTATTAAAACCTGAGGGTCCCCCGACTGTTTCTTCGGGTAAACCCTCTAAGGCTTCTAGGTCGTCGGCTCCAGCTTCCGAGTCTTCGACCTAAGATGTCGAAGTCTGCTACAACATCGGCTCCGGCTGAAGCCGATGAGACTCTAACTCTTATTTCTTCGGTTCCCTCGGCTCCGGCTGGAGCCGAGGTATTGGAAATTTCTGAGTCGGCTCCGATAAGACTATCGGAACCGACAACTAGGAAGAGGTCTAGGTCACAGTCTCTTGGCTCCGTTCATTCGGCTCCAGCATCTCCCTTGCTGTCTGAACGGAGCCATAGATCTCACTCCTCTAGGTCGTCGAGACTTTCTGACCATGACTTTCAGAGGGTAGTGAGTCGACTTCTTAAGTCTGAGGCACTTGCCCAGATGCTTCAGAGCCCGACTCATCAGTCGATGCTGAATCCTATTTCTCAAAATGTTCCTCCTCCGACTCCTTTGAGTTCGGAGCCGGGCTCGGACCGAGACTGTGGTAGCGCCGGAGCCGATATAATTGTCTTCGGCGCCGCTGCCTGCTCCGATTTCTTTGAAGAATCTCGGCGCCGGACTTCCCTCGTCGGCTCTGAGGGGGTGAGTGGCATTGGACCCTTGTCTGACCCCGCTCTTCCTCTCTGTGCTTCGGCGCTGGTGAGTTCGGCTCCGACATCGGCCTTGGAGCCATCACTGTCGGTGACGAGGGAGGTTTTCAGCTGAGCGGGACCTCTGGCTCTGCCTGACAGGGGTGCTTTCGAGGTCATGCGGAGTGTGTTGGAACCTGGTTCAACTCCACAGTCGGCTCCGTCCGCCCCTCCCTCCTTGGTGCCTCAGGTAATTTCTACTCACTCTCTCATCCCAGACCGCAGAGAGCCAGCTCCTCAAGAATCCCCTGTGGGGATCTCATCCTCTTCCGAGGCCTCTCCTGAATTGGCGGGAGAGCCCCCTAGGAAGAGAAAGTGCAAGAGGAAGCACATAGACTCACCTGAGTCTGTCACCTCTGACACGGATTTAGAGGATTCTGAAGGTTCCCCTGGTGAGTTCGGCTCCGACATCGGCCTCGGAGCCATCACTGTCTGTGCCGAGGGAGGTTTTCAGCTTTTCGGAGCGGGGACCTCTGGCTCTGCCTGACAGGGGTGCTTTCGAGGTCATGCGGAGTGTGTTGGAACCTGGTTTAACTCCACAGTCGGCTCCGTCCGCCCCTCCCTCCTCGGTGCCTCAGGTAATTTCTACTCACTCTCTCATCCCAGACCGCAGAGAGCCAGCTCCTCAAGAATCCCCTGTGGGGATCTCATCCTCTTCCGAGGCCTCTCCTGAATTGGCAGGAGAGCCCCCTAGGAAGAGAAAGTGCAAGAGGAAGCACATAGACTTACCTGAGTCTGTCACCTCTGACACGGATTTAGAGGATTCTGAAGGTTCCCCTGCTCCCTCTCTGAAGATGTCTCCTTTGCAGACATCCTGGAGATCTTAAACAGAGGGGAATTGGCCAGCCCTTAACCCTTCGGAGGATGAATCTGTGTATCTTGAGGCGCTCGGCTCTCGCCCTTCCACCTCCTGGGTGTCCCCCTTTGACCCCCTATGCAGGTGGTAGCTAAAAAGGCTTGGACAGCTCCTGACTCTGTGGACCCCACCCCCAGGAGACCTTCAAAGTTTATTACAGCACCAGCAGACAAGCAATTTCTGACTAAAGGAGTTTCTGTGGATGCTATGGTGGTAGCTGCTGCCACCAAAAAGGAACTAGCTGATCCTTCAGTGCCTGTCCATCCCCCTAACAAGGAATCTAGGTCTATGGACAGGTACGGGAAGCGGATGTTTTCGTCCGCGACCTTTTCTATGCGTTCGCTGAACTACCTCTGTCATTTCACTCGTCTTCAAGAGACTTGATCAAGGAAGCGAGTGAGATGTTAAAGGATCCAACAGCTGCGGGTTTTCAGGATAAGATGAACGCTCAGCTGGCTACCCTCAATTCGATAGCTAACTCCTCCATGCGCCTTCTTTCATATGCGGCTGGTGGAGCGAGCAGAGCCGCAGGTACAGGTGTGGCCTTACGCCGACATGCCTGGATGCGGCTATGTAATTTTGTGGACCCCTTTAAGACGTCTTTCACTAATTCTCCGTTTGATGGATCGTCCCTTTTTGGTCCTCAAGTGAAAGAAACCCTGACGAGGTGCGAGACTGATGGCAAAACTCTTTCTGCCGTCTGAGTCCGTTTTTCTACTCCTTCTAGGCCTTGCCCCAAGGTTCAGAAAAGTGGAAAGATGTGGTTCCACAAGCAATCTCAAGGGGCTTTGCCTGACGCACAGAGTCGGTTCCCCTCTAGAGGCAGAGGGGGAACAATAATGGTAGACGCCGCCCTAGAGGCAGGGGGGGTCCGCAGAACCAGGGCAATCGAGAAACCTTTTCCGATGAGCCCTTTCAGCATCCCTGAGGTGTTGCCCGACTGTCCACCTTCGGAGGCAGTCGGGGGAAGACTATCACTGTACCCAGAAGCTTGGCGATCTCTAACTCAAGACAAGTGGGTACACTCCATCATTTCCGAAGGCTATTCCATTCCGTTCTTACGCATTCCAAATCAATCAAAAAAGTCCCTTTCAGATGTTCCACCCGCTCAAAGGGAACAAGCAGCGTTAGAAATATCAAAGGTGCTTGCAAAAAGAGCCATTCAGCCAGTTCCAACAGACCAGCAAGGATCCGAAAATTTTTTTCCCAGTGTTGCAGGGCATCCTTACCAACCCTTAAACAGTGGGTGTTCCTCCTCCCTTTTGTTTTTTTCCTGGGCTTTGGGAATCGACCCATTTTCTAAGGACTGCAGCAGTGAAACACAAGCATAGTAGAGTTATATACACTTACCATAAATGTATATGTTCGAGTGTATTCACTGTTACAGTCCTGGTTTCCCCCTCTTCCATCCCCCCTTTTTTCCTAGGGCACAGACTGAATTTTCTTTTCCTGGTCTAACCCTTTTTGGGGTGCTCCCGACAGTTAAGGCAAAAAAAACTAAGGAAATGGTGTTGGCTGCCTTCTTTTGTACCTGACTTCAGGCCTAAACTGAAGGCAGCCGGCATCATATACCAAGGACTTTGGTATTCTGGCAGACTGTGGGCTACCGGGAGCCGGATAACCCATTTTGTAAGGACTGCAATAGTGAATACATTCAAACATTTACATTTATAGTAAGTGTACACAACT
This sequence comes from Protopterus annectens, assembly GCF_019279795.1. NCBI lineage: Eukaryota > Metazoa > Chordata > Ceratodontiformes > Protopteridae > Protopterus > Protopterus annectens. The sequence goes on along the minus strand of NC_056751.1, from coordinate 339,500,069 downwards.
GTACTTTCTTTCATTTCATACTTCTCTGCACCTTTTTTCAATTCATCCTCCTTAAACTGGAAGGTCTTTCTTGTCTTTTTCCATAGTTCTTTCATGCGGCATCTTACCGTGCTACCCAAATGTCATTTAATGCCATCTCACCCATGAAGAGATCAAGGGCAGCTATGACCTATACAACTGCAAAATGTGTACTATGATTATCTAACCATTACCTTAAATAATCCCTTCGTAGAAAATTAACAGGGATCCTTGAGTGCTTTTTTAAGTTGTAGCCCTAGATGCATATCTAAAGAGACTTCTAAATACCCATGATCCAAGATGTCAGTGGGATGCATGATAAAACTCCTAAGCAAGTAGTCTGTACTTTAGCAAACTCTATTGACTCATACATTTACAGGCTCAAGTCATGCAAATGTGACCGCTTGTTCAGGAGGTACGTGAGGAGTCCTTCCACACAAAAAAAAAAAGACTGGAATTGCTTCTTATGGTAGATTCCCCGTAGAGCAAGTATCGACATTGATCAATAATACTGCTAAATGACCCATAGCTCATGCTACAAAACAGTCAGATTTAACCAAAAACTCCTGGGGAAAAATAAATAATCCACTGTACATATAGCAAAATGCATAGTTCTCCCTTATTCTTGTATGGCTTAGACAAGGATCGTAAACAAAAACAGTGAAGCATTATCACTCCGATGCTACTTAAGACAATGTACCACCCCCCTTCTACTCCAATTAGTGGAATCTGATCAAGTAGCCTATCCTTGGCCAAGTCAGTGTCTACCTGTTCAGATAGTAACTCAGTTAGGATTAACCACTTCTAATCTTCCAGTGACAATGAAGGTCTCTTGTACCAAGTGAAGTTATAACTTAAGTGCTAGTGGTAACAGTTTAATAAATAGCCACTCTCGGAACTGTTATTAATTAACTCTGGTAATAAAGTACAGCAGCTTATTTATCCATTTTTATACAGGTTCATCCTAGATCAAACATTGACCATATCAGACACCTTCCTTACTTGCAGAGCTGCCCTCACTTGTAGCTGAAGTCTCTATTCAAAGTTTGAGCGTGGTTTTCTACCCACAGAATGTCTTGTACAATTACTAGGATCCTGATTAGCTTAGGGTGATGCATCTGATGTTTTGTTCAGCTGTTCATCAGCAGTTGAGTCTGTCTAAAGGGAGTGGACATAGCTCAAACGGTCCTGGACTTGCATAAATGTCCATAAATGCTTTCATGCCCATAGCCAAAAGCAACTTAATAAAGGCATGATAAATCAACCTAAATCTCAATTTCTTCTGCCTGCATAAATGCATCACAGGGAGGAACTGGGCTATATTCAGTGTATTGCTGAAGAGAATACACTATCTGCAAACCCATTTTGATCCCCAGTTTTGCATTACTTGCCCAGTCTCTAGATTGTCATAATATTCTTTGAGAGCAAAGGATGCAAAATGTTCCAGGATATGTAATGAGTGCTGCCTGCTTACAGAGCTACCTCACTGGACTACCCTGTGCGCGTTTTTGATTCTGCTTCTTATGACAGATACAGCACAGTCCTTGCCTTACAATTTCTCAAAGACACCAGTGAGATGTAGATTTTTCCTTTGTGCCCTGATCTCCCAATGCACTTGTATTTCCTTAACCTTGGCTTCCAAGCTAGTCATACGTGCTTTTATAGGTTCATAGGTAGGTACTAGGCTATCGGCCCAAGGGTCTACGTAAGCCTAGCCAGCAAGATGCTATAGCTTACGCCACCCAAGAAAGTTATTTTCCTGTGCCACTGTCCAGCAGAGACACATAAGTGATCCCTGGGGTGTATTTCCTATTTCCCATCCACTAATCAAGATTTTTCTTGAAGAGTGCTAATGAAGAACTTATCTTGACATAGATGGGTAGCTTGTTCCAGAGTATAGGACATCTCTGGGACAGGAATCTATCCCGCCAGCGTATCTTGTTTATTGTGGTGACAAGGTTTAGGTCCCTAGAGTGTGTAGCTTGGAGGGATTGGGATTTATTTAGGTGTAGCATGTCCAACAGCTCTGGGTTTGACATAGCTTTATATGTTGGGCAGAGATCACCTCGGAGTAGGCGATATGCTATGGAGTAAAGCTAGAGTTTTTTGAGGTGGTCAGTGTAGGGCATTTGAGGCCAGTAATCCTCTTTGTGAGGTACTTCTGTGGCCTTTCCAGCTGCTGCAGATGTCTTGAGGTACATTCCAAAAGGGGCATTGTACTCTATAATGGGTCTAATGAGTGACGAGTAGAGGGGAACAATGACCTATTTTTTTCCTGGATGAGAACCCTTTTATGATGAGGTGTGCCACGTAGAAGGATTTCCTGACTACTGTGGCGATGTGACCATCAAAGGAGAGACTACTGTCCACCTGGGTCCCAAGGTCTCTTGTCACGCATTCGGTGTTAAGTAGATTGCTGCCTATGTGGTAGTTCATGGGTACAGAGTTTTAGCTATTTTTCTGTTCCAGGGCAATAATGGCATCGGAATGTTCAGTCTAGAGTTTCATACAAACTGACATTTTTTGCATGACTTTTGTGTAAAGTCATTCAGCTGACCCTTAATTTCTTTTATTTACATTAAATTTATTGCCAACCATGTGTTTGGGGCATCCTTTTATAGCTGAAGCAGGTCGCTCAGAGGCAGTGTTATCTGCATCCATTGTACCGAACGGGAGCTGAACTCAGGCACATTTTCAAGCATGCTATTGAAATTCTAACTCCTTTAAGCCTTTATTTCTTGGGTTTCCTCAGCATATGCTGACTCTTTAAGAATTCAGCCTGCAAAAACCAAAGTAATTCTAAGTTAAAGTCCCTTAAATGTTTGCATTAATTATAACCACAGGAGGGAAATGCAATCTGGGCACCTTGTTGCTCATCACAATGTGTTTGAGTGCCATAGAGTGTTATTCAGTCACAACTAATTCAACAGTGCTGTTCTTTTTTTTCCATTCAGACCGGTTATGCACTCCTGAACCACTATAAGATAGTTTACATTTGCAATTGTCTTATCTCAGACTGGTCAATGTACTAAAAGAACAGCTGATTTTAGACATTTGGCATTAGTTGCGTCAACCTTAAGATCTATCATTTATTTTTATCTTTTAGTCATGATATGAATGTCATTTTTTTTAGTTCTTCGTTTTGATGTAATGTCCAGAAATTCACACTCTGAATACTGACTCTGTTGAAAATTTGCTTCTTTTATAGTGCTTCCAGATTTATAATGCAGTTTTTAGTGGCATAACAAAATACATTCTTTGCCAGATACAGTCTATGTAATGCATTTTAAGGATTACAATGACTTTTTTAAGATTAGAATTGGGATACTCTTCTTTATATCATAAGTATGCCTTGTAAAACTTTTAGTAACGTTTTTGTCTTAATCGCATATATAGACTGTTAGTGCTTGTCCTACCCTTGAATTCTAGTCATATCAGTTTGTTGACATTAAAGGTCTGTAGACAAGCCATACCAAAAGGTAAAAATGTTACATAGACGAGCCATTCAGTAAAAATGCAAGAAAGACTCAGCTAATCTAGAAACTTTGCTAATAAAATCCTTAAACCTCCTGTAGTGGAGGCCCATGGAATATATGCAAATGACCCTTACAGATAAAACCAATATATTTATTTGGAGTCCAGAAATCCGTTAGTGTTCAGTGCAGTTTCCTTTATTTTCTTGTGCTCATTAATGTAGCTCATACTGAATTTGTCAGTTAGTACACTGGGGGGAAAATGACCATTTTATCCCAAAAGGCTTAACCTAGACACAACACATCTTTCTACCCTTTGAAGATTTTTAAATTGTATATTGTCTCTTCAGTCTGTGTTGAAAAAAAAAAACACAAGCAGCAGAAGTGACATGGAAACTTATCTGACTCGGTAACTTAAGTTTACTTAATTTCTACCATTTGTACTTACTGGAAATGGTTGGTGGCCACAAGAACTTACTCAGCTTATGCAGAAAAGTATGCATACTAATATCTCCAAGAATGAGTCTTCTAGGTTAATTACATTGCATAATGCATCCACTGCCAATCATTAGCGGACCGGAGTTCTGCTGTGGCAACCCCTAACCGGGAAAAGCCGAAAGACACAACAACAATGCAGTGGTAGAATGGGATAATAATCTGTGCAGTCAGTTTAGGAAAAGCAAAATCAAACTTGGTATTACTCAGGGGCACAGGCCTTGGTTAAAAATAACAAAAAAAGTCAACCATCTCTGCTAGTTTCTGTTTTTACTAGACAATGTGATGATGATGATGATAGCTGTTTCAGATTGTATTTGGCTGTGGTTAAGGAACAGGACAAACAACTTGCAGTGTAGCCATGTACAATATGGAAGCAAAATATGGCATATACGTCAGAACAAGCGTGTCACTGTCTCAATCTGGAGAACTAATGCAGTTCCAAACACAAACATAAAAGTATTTTGCACTTTATTGGCTCAAAAGCTCCCTACCATATTTGTTACAAAGCTCCTGCTGGAAATATTTGTAAAGATTGCCTCCCTTTATAGGTATTTCACTAAACACACACACAAACATCTTGCTGAACAGTTAATTCTCAGATCATTTGAATATTATATACTATTGTATGCTTTGAGAAGCACTTTTAACTTAAGAAAAATAAAATGGTGTTAAAAATAACACAGCAGGTTTACATATGAAAAGCATAAACATTTAATATGTAGAAAACAAGCATAACAAAAAAAAACCCTTCAGTATAGCAGTGGGCCATTCATATAATTATGTCATGTTCTACAAAGATGTTCACATTTTACTGCCGTCTCTGTGTCACTGAGCAGCACACTTCCTCCGCGGTGGGAATTGTAGACATAGGTCAGGAAGTAATTCATATTCATTTGTTATTTATTTTTTGGTTATGTTTTACTAGCTAACAGTATGCATTGTTTAGGCCAGGTAGATAGGTACATTAGAAGAGATGGAGAAGAGTGTTCCAAGAACAAAAGCTGTCTCTCTCCTTGTCTTCTGTGATACTTTGATGGTGACTAGCATGCAAATAAGATGTGTTCACTAATGTATTATCCCTTTTACCACGTTTCCATTCATGTACTGTAAACTCTCAGTTAACTGGCACCATGGGGATTGGTAGATGCTGGATAACTGTAGTTTCTGGCTGCTTGAGAGTTACTATCAAAAATAGGCCTGACTAGTACTGTAACCCATACTATTTGTTTGGTTTGACTTGTTCTCAGGTTTGGGAGAGAGGGATTTTATTCCCTCCTATTTTCCTTTCTAAAACTCTAAAAATGTAAGGTATGTTTCTGTAGGGGAAAACGGAAAGTACAACACATGAAAATTGTACTGTATTTCTTCAAATTCTTTTGCCGGTTGCTTGAGTTTGGGTTAACTGAGAGCTTTACTGTACATTTATGCTGTGCTCAGTGGTTTCCACAGTTTGTTTTTTTGCCTCATTTAAAATTGCTTACACCTCCAGTTCACACGGTTTGTTTGGGTTGCCTGTCCCATTTGGAATCATCTGCTTTATCATTGCAGGTTTTGCTGCCTTTGACTTTTTTTCTGTGTAGAAGTATGAATGTGACAATAAAGTATGGGCTACAGATGTGTTCATTTTTGTTTTCAGATTAATTATATTAACAATATGCATAGAAACAAAAGCTTATACATGTGAGGGCCATGTTATGTTTTCTAACTTTTTTGTTGGACTTCCATACCTGGAAAGGCAAAGTCTGGGTAAATGTAAAACAGAATATTAGTAAACATAACACAATAAACTGAATCCAAAATGTTGGACTTTGGTCTTGGAATGCATCTCAATATACTGCTGCAGGGATTAAAATAGTTCAATGATTTTACAAGATGTTCATTATATTGATCACTACTGCAGTAGCCTTTTTGCTATATGGGATATACCCTGCAAAGATAGAACAGCCAGCCAGTTTCCAAAGCTTCAGACACCTTCTACATGATTAAACTGTCAGGCAGCTCGAGCTGAGCTGAATAAAAGACGAGGTTGGGTGCCAAGCCCTTTAGAGCTTTACTGCCGCTGAAGAGTCCATTCCACCAAGGCTTTTGAGGATCAGAGGTTGGCTTGATGCTGTTTCTTTGTTGGGCAGATAAGTTCCTTTTGGGGAAAAACCTTCCATATTCTAAATATTCTTTGTTTTTTGTCACCTTCCTCTTCAGGAAAGAGTTTTGTGTTTTAACAAACACTCATGAGACTGTATCATACTTTTTAAACAGGAGCTCTCTTTTTTCCTGTTGGTTTAAAAGTTGTATAAAATAACTGAAATATTTTTTTTCTGAGGAGAAATTTTTTGTTTTACTTTTGGGGGTGGCAAAGTATTTTTAAAGTGCTTTTTTACTGCACTTTTCTGTGAAAGTAACTTAAAGATTTGTAGTTTTTACCAACATTTGGTGCTCGTCTTCCCCGGGAAAGATGAAGTATTTCAGCTTGACCATGGAACAAACTGCCAGTCCCACGGTTGATCTTTCTTTGGGCCACAAAAAGAAAAATGTTAAGCAAACAGCCTTTGTCACCACAGCAGGCTAGCAGTTTTCCTCAGCAGCAAGTGGGTGATTCTGCTGTGGCCATTTGTTATACCTCAAACCACTCTTTTACCCTGGATCCCTCTGGTGTAGCACCTACAGCCACTATGGACCAGGGGTTAGCCACAGCCTCTGTAGCTGTTGTGGTCCCTTTAGTGGGCAAGGGAGAGACACTGTTGTTGGACCTGGGAACAGGCGCAAGGAAGGCTTCTCTATTTTATCAAAATGCAGTATCCAACCATGGGAAAACTGCTGCTACCATTAGTAACATGGTTGTCCCCATTTTTTCTGTCAAAAAGAAATGGAAAACTAAGCATATGTGTGCACCTTCTCAAATTTCCTCAGAAAGAAGTAGTTTACTGGAGTCTAGGTCTGGATTTAATTCAGGCCGTTGATCCTTTTGTAAAGTAGTTTCTGGTAAAAGAAAGAGGGATACATATTTTCCTGAAAAGATTCACAATTCTGAATCTAAACAGAAAGATGATTTTTTTCCTCTCGGATTTATGATTCAGACTCCCGAGGAGAGCTCAGTTTCTGATTCTTCCTGTGGGGTGTTTTCTTTATTTGAGACTGTTTCTAGAATGTGCCAATGGTTGCAGTGGGAGAAGAATGAGGTTTCTGAGTTCCACAAAAAACATGAGTTGTTGCAGGAGGAGTTTCTGCAATATGCTCCCATTTCTGCTGTAGAGTATGTGCACGTGTATTACTGCCTACAATTTTCCTGACAGTCAACCATCTGCCCCTAAAAAGGCAGCTAGGCTGTATAAAGTCCATCAATCTTAAGTTTTTACACACTTTTCCCAAACCTGAATCAGCAGCTGTATCTTTAGTTGATTCCACTGCTGCTTAACACTTAATTTCAGTTCTACTCTTTCTGATAAAGATGGGAAAATTATTGATAAGTATGAGAAAATAAGTGCATACTTCTGCAACTTTGATTTTTAGAATTTTGAATGGTCAGGCTCTTGTTAAAGTTTGTTCTGACTAATTGTAAAATTAGGAGAAATGTTTTATCTGTAGTTTCTTCTTGTGAGGAAACATCAGCTTTAAATAACTTTGTTTCTTCAATTGCAAAGGTCACGACTCATTGTTTACAGTGTGTGTATGACTTTGTTGTTGCTTTTTTTGAGGAGGCTTGCATAGTTGCATTATCAGAACCTCCCAGATGATGATAAAAAATGAGATTTTAAATTCCCCTTTGGAGAGCAATTGCGTCTGTGCTGTAGAAGTGATCAAAATGTGTGATCAAAGCAGTAAGCTGATCAGAGAATATATTAAGATATTTCAGCCCTCCTTTTCCAAATTTTCTAAAGGATTCTCTAACTCCACATGCAGTTTTAAAATACAGAACAAACCGTCTCAAAAATACAGGTAAACAGACATTTAAGAAGAAATTGTAAGTGGGTTCCAAAAGCCTCAAACCTCCCAAACCCAAGGGCAGGCCAAGAAGTCTGAATGACTATTCAAGAGACCTTGTGACCCCTCCCACGCTGGCCTTTTTTTTCTTCCAGCCAGTCAGACTCTCTGTTTTTCTCCTTGGCAGTAGATAGTTTCAGACAATTGAGTTCTGGAGATCATTCATCAAGATTACATGTGGCAGTGGGAGGAAATTCCTGATTCTAGGTGATCATTCCTCATCTTCCAGATCAGAGTATTTTGTTTCCTCAGGTTCTTCATCACATGCTGTCTCAAAGAGCAACAGAACCAGTTCCTCCTTTACAGGTTGGGAACGATTTTATTCAACTATGCTTTAAGTGCCAAAAAAAAAAAAAAAAAGAAAATGCTTGAAGACCAGTTCTGGATCTTTCTTTTCTAAACCTGTTTGTGATGGTGCCAAATGTCAAAATAATGTCTCTTCACAAACTGTTACCTCTTCTTCCTCATCCAAGTTTCCTGGTAACATTAGACTTAAAAGATGCTTATCACATCCCTATTCAACCAGACTTCAGACATTTCTTAGGGTTTTGTGTGTCTGGATCACATTATATCACTTCTCTGCTTTACCCTTTGGACTATCCATTGCAACAAAAGTGCTCACAAAGTGTCCAGCTCTAGTTATAGTTCATTGCAAGTTACAAGATAGTCACATTTTTCAGTATTTATATGATTTACATTGAAAAAGACTCTGAAAAGATGAGCATCAATAATCCCTCTCTCTTAGGTAAGAGATCTCCTACTCAAGCTGGGATAACAAGAGAACATGCAAAAGTCTTTCTTGACTCTTTCACACAGAACTGTGATCCTATGATGCCAACTAGACACATCAGTTCAAAGAGCTTTTCTTCCACAGGAAAAAATATTTATATGTATGTGTAGATCTCTTTCTAAATATGTTCTTCATGTTTCACTGTTGCAGTCATTACACTTGGGTTATCCTGCTGGCAGGCTACCCTCAGTCGGCCTGAATTCCAAAGTCTAGGTCCGGCGTCAGTTGCTGTCGTCTCTTCCCTGACGTCAGTGCGCCAGGGGTATAAAAGACGCAGCCGACGCCATTTTCTTCAGTCTTTCTTGCCGCGCGGTACCCGAAGCATAAGCAGTTTGCAAGTGCTGGTTGGCCGACTCCTGAGATTTTCGTGTTCAAATTTCAGATCCGAAGTCTTCATTAAAAGCGAAGTACCCCGTTGGGGAAACATTTTTCTTGCTCCAGACCAATGTCAGAAAAAGTTAATAATTGTATTTCTTGTGGGAAGCAAATACCTCATAAGGACTTTCATTCTTACTGTATTCCTTGCCTAGGCCCTGACCACAACGTTGCTAGTTGTCGGTGTTCTGCTAGATTTAACCAGTGCACTATTAAGCGTCTGTATGATTTTGCATTACACAATTTTGGCAGAAGATTTAATTATATGATGTCGTTCGATAGCCATCTGACTACCGGAATTCACAAAAAACGCAAAGAAAAAGAAAAGGACCGGCATCCGAGGTCCAAAACCGACGAGGCTTCTTCTAAGCCAGTCGTCGGTTCTCAGTGAGGCGCCTTCGCAGCCCCTGACGCCCGCTACTTTAGACCCACAGGCCACTACCGACTCCCACGTGGAGTTGCCTAGACCGCTGGAGGCTCAAGGTATTGGACCTTCGGAGACTATTCCCTCAGATGGGTCCGGAGCCGCCGAGCAGGCATCGGCTTCTGTAGGTGTTTTCAGACCAACTCAATTATACATTAAAACAACTTCAGCTTCAAAGGCAAAGACTAAAGCACCCTTAAAGACAAAGAAACAAGTACAACAGCCTCATGGACAGGCCTCCATGCCCAAAAAACAGATGCTCAAAATGGCTGAAGACTTAATTACTTTGATCAGGGGTTCTCATCCCCCACCTGATAAAAGGCCTAGGCAAAAGACAGAATATGAATCTTCAGATCAGGTTTCCATTTCATCTGATTCCTCTTCTGATCAGGAATACTCTCTTCCTCCCTATGAGGATTCTGATGCTGAAGAATCTATCCCTTCAGCCTCTCCTCCTGAGGATTACTCTTTTGGGGAAACCTTGCATACCATGAGGGAGCATTTCCACTGGGAGAGCCAAGATTTTTCAGGATCTAAGAAAAGGCTCAGAGACTTCCTTTTACTACCACAACACAGGCCCCTAGCTATTCCACCTGTGTTAGACATTGTTGATGATGTATTTTCAGAGTCCAGTCTGACCCCTGACTCCTTACCTCCAGCTCCTGTTAAGCCGGACAGGTACTACAGGGTTCCTGACTCTCATAAATTCCTTTTCAAAAACCCTGCTGCTGACCCAGAAACTATCTCTCAGGGTCCCAAAGGGGATAAAGGCTTCCACTGCAAAACACCCTACCCCCTCTGACAGGGATTCTAGGGCATTGGACAGATGGGAAAAAAAGATTTACACTTCTGCTACCTTGGCTATAAGGGCTTTAAATTGTCAGTTTCATATGCTCAAATATCAGCAATATATTATGTCACTGCTTAAACAGAAAATGTTGACAAATTCTGAATGTGCAGAAAACAAAGAAATGCAGGATTTATTGCATGCAGCTGAACAAGTTGGAAAGCATACTTTGCAATGTGGTTTTGATTCTTTGGAGGCCTTCTGCAGAGCTGCTGTTACGGGTTCTGCCATCAGGAGGCATGCTTGGTTAAAGGAACAAAGTCTGCCTGATCATGTCAAAGCAAAATTATTAGATGCCCCATTACAGCATGATACTTTGGTGTTAAAGCAGAAGAGGTGTTAAAGAAAATGGAGGACAAAGCTAAATCTATGCAAACGGTTAAGGATTTCTTACAGGTTCAGCCTCCAAGATTTAGCAGACACTGGCCTACAAAGAATTGGTCCTTTCCAGTGTCAGACAGACCACAAAGGGGCAGATACAGACGCCCAAGAGGCAGATCCCAGCCCCAAGGTTTGTACAGGTCTAAACAATGGGGTGCGTCTACCTCCAAAAGTGGAGAAGACAAATCACAGCCATACAGGAAACAGTTCCAATGACTTCCCCCTGTCTGCACCATAGGTTCATAGGTTTATACTAGGCTATCTGCCTTAAGGCATTTATAAGCCTAGTCCAGAGTTTTGTGGCTTGCGCCACCCCTTATGTTAAAAAATACTGTGCCCATTAGTTTGTTTTGCCTCTGTCCAGCAGTGACACAGAGATGATTCCCGGGGTAAACCTACGATCTCCCATCCACCGGTCAAGATTTCTCTTGAACAGAGCCAGCGAGGTGCTCTGCCTCACATGGACCGGGATTTTATTCCACAGCACAGGGAGTCTCTGGGTGACAAATCTATCCCTCCAGCATGTCCTATTTATATCCGTGCTAAGGTTTAAGTCGCTTGCTCTAGTGGATCTGGTAGATTTGGATTTTTGAGGTGGAGCATGTCCATTAATTCCGGGTTGGACATGGCCTTGTATGTCAGGCACAGGTCACCTCTGAGCAGACTGTATGCGACTGAATAGAGCTGGAGTTTCTTCAGTCTGGCAGCATATGACAGATTTTGGAGTCCCTTTATCCTTTTGGTGAGGAACTTTTGGGGTCTCTCCAATTGCTGCAGGTGTCGGGTGAGATACATCCCTAATGGGGCATTGTACTCAATCATTGGTCTGATAAGTGAACAGTACAGGTCAACAATGACCTCACTTGATCTGGATGTGAATCCCTTCATGGTCAGGTGGGCAATGTAGAAGGTCTTTCTAACCACTTTAGCAATGTGAGTGTCAAAAGAAAGGCCACTGTCAACCTGGGTCCCCAGGTCCCTGATAACCTCTTCTGTGCTTAGTGGATTGCCACCTATATGGTAGCTTGGGGTTACCTTGTTTTTCCCGAAGGGTATGACTATACATTTTTGGCATTTAACTTCAGGCCATGGCTCTGGCACCAGCTATCCGTTTCCGTGAGACCCCTCTGAAGGATATCTGTGTCCGATGTACTTTCCACTATGGCGCCCAGTTTGCAGTCATCTGCAAACTTTGTCAGCCAAAGTCCTCCTATGTTTGCCTGTACTTCTGAGAAGTAGATGCCGAACAACAGGGGGCCAAGGACTGAGCCCTGTGGGACACCACTTGTGACCAGCTTGGAGTCTGACATGGCACCAGCTACTCTAACCCTGTGGGTTCTGTCCTTTAGCCAGTTTGCAACCCATCTTGTGACATATGGGTTTACATTTAAGCTGGTAAGTTTCTCTATAATACCCGAGTGGGGTATTGTGTCAAAGCTTTGCAAGGTCAAGGTAGGCTGTATGGACTGCCTTTCCCCTCATCAATGGCCTTGGTGACTGTTTCGAAGAAGTCGACCAAGTTCAAAAGGCATGATCTGCCCTTGACCAAGCCAAACTGGGTCGGGTCCAATGTCTGCAAGTTCCCTATGTCTTTGTTTATGAGTTCCATTATGATCCTCTCCATAGCTTTGCAGACCAGGCTTGTTAAGCTTATGGGGCAGTAATTACCAGGGTCCGTAGCAGCACTGCCTTTGTGGAGTGGGACCACAGTTGCCGTACGCCACTCCTTGGGCACGTATCCTGTGGTAAGGCTAAGATTAAACAGCTGCCTTATGTGCGGGTTTAGTTCCTCATTGAGTTCGTGTAGCACACAGCTGGGGACACCATCCGGTCCCATTGATGCTGTGTTTTTAGCTTTAGAGAGAGCAGCTTTCACCTGCACATTTGAGATGTCTGGGAGGCTCCGCTCCGCTGGGATAGTTCTCTCTCCTTTTGGGGAGTGAAGTTTGCACTGAACCTGTCTGCCAGTATGTTGGCAATGTCTGTGGGTTCAGTGATTTTTGTATCATTTTGGACTAATTCTGAGCATATCTGGGAGTTTCCACCCAGGTTTCTAACATAGCTGAAGAAGGCCTTATGATTGCCTTTTGAATCTATGGCAATTTTTCTCTCAAAGTTGGCCTTGGATGATTTTATGAGTGCTCGTATTCTTTTACTAATAATGATCAAAGGTGTCTTCTCTTTTATCGATTTTGCTCTATCATGTAACAGCTTTCTCCTCTTATTGTAAAGTTTGTTTATGGCTGGGGTCCACCAGACTGGACGTTTGCCCTTGGTGGAAAGAGTCTTGGTTTTATTAGGGATTGCCTGATCCATGCAGTCCTGGAGGTGTTTGTAGAAGGCATTTGTAAGGGCTTCCGCAGCTTGGGTTGTGGTTTCCACTGGCTCGGGGGCCTTGAAGGATACCACACCAGTCTTGAGTAGTGTGAAGTTTGCTTTAGAGAAGTTCTTCACTGTGGTCTTTTTGTTTGGGGTGGGCGGGATGTGGATATCCAGTGAGATTAGTTTATGATCTGATCTCACCAATGAGGGATATACTTCCGGTGTGGAGCATTTTGTCCCCATGTTTGTGATGATGAGATCTAGTATATTTTCTCCACTTGTGGGAACGGTGACTAGTTGTTCCATGGCATTTGAATTTATGAACTCCAGGAACCTTTGGGCTAGAAAGTTTGGGCTTGAGTAATGTTCCCAGTCTATATTCTAGTAGTTGAAGTCACCCAATATAATGGTGTTTGGAGATACATTTATACCCTCCAGTGTCTTCAGGAAGGCTGTGTGGGGTTCCTGAGTTTGAGAGGGTGGCCTGTAGCATGCTACAAATTGTAGAGCAGTTTTGCCTATGGTTAATTGCACCTGGATGGTTTCTGATGCTTCGTGCATTGCCACCAACCTGGAGGTGTGGGTATCCTTGATGAATATGGATACACCCCCTCCTTTTGTGGTGTGGTCCGGGTTTTGGGGCCGGAACGCATGATATGAGGTAAAACCTGATAGTGCCGGGGTGCTCTCAGGAGCCATGAACCAGGTTTCAGTCACAGCATAGACATCGATGTTCTCCAAACTGAGAATGGCCTCGAGTGTGTGCATTTTGAGATTTAGACTTCTGGCATTGAGCAGCATTACCCTTAGTTTCTTCCCATTTTTGTTTTCTAGGGTGATAGGTTTAGAATTTGAGCCTTGCCTTACCAAGCACTTATCTTCTGGCAGCACCTTTAGGGGGAAAACTAGCACTTAATAACCCAGGGCAAATGGGTTCTAGACATAGTGTCACAGGGCTACAAGTTTCACTTCCATACCCTGCCAAGGACAAACGGTTGGCCAGACCTGCCAGAACATCAATGGGCAGAGGCACAAAAGCAAGACTCATCACTCATGGACATGAGGTCCATTCAGCAAGTACCAGAGCAAGAGCAGGGACAAGGTTTTTATTCAAGACTGTTCTTGGTACCAAGAAAGGACAAAACCTGGAGACCAACACTGGACCTATCTATTCTAAATACATTTCTGGATATACCAAAATTCAAAATGTTGACTCTACAGCAACTTCTGCCCATGCTGGGCAAGAAGGCTTGGCTTGTGACTTTAGACCTAAAAGAGGCATACCTGCATGTCCCAATTAGGCAAACATGCAGAAGATACCTCAGATTCAAAGCTGGCTCAATGCACTACCAATTCTCTGCACTGCCCTTTGGCTTATCTACTGCGCTCTGGGTCTTCACAAAGTGCCTGGCACCAGTAATTGCATTCTGCAGACAAAGAGGAATACAAATATATCCTTACTTGGATGACTGCCTCATTCAAGCAGAGAACAAGGACATTCTACTACAGCATCTGGCATTTGTAAAGAGATTTCTAACAGGCCTAGGGTACACAGTCAACGAAAAGAAATCAAAACTAGTACCCTCTCAAGAGATAATATTCCTGGGTGCAAGCTTAAGTACAACTGCCCAGATGGCTTATCTCATGCCAGACAAAGAAAGGCAACTGACTACCTATTTCAACCTGTTGGCAACAAAGGCCCAGTTATCTGCAAGAATAATTCTGCAGGCTTTGGGCTTCATGGCATCCTGCATTCTATTAATTCCATATGCGAGACTGCGTTTGAGGAAACTTCAGTGGTACCTAAAAAGTGTTTGGACTCAACATTGCTACAGCCTGGAAACAATTGTTACCCTCATTCCCTGCCTGCAACAGGAGTTTCATTGGTGGGCGAAGGCTTGTCACCAGAACAAGGGACAGCCATTCACTTTACCCCCACCCAGGCAGATATTAACAATGGATGCATCAGATTATGCCTACATGGCAGGAAGATGTATTCAAGGCACATGGTCCGCAAACCAAATGCATCTACATATCAATCAAAAAGAGATGCTAGCTGTTCAGAATGCCCTGACAGCCTTCAAGGACCTGCTTCATCTGGAACAACTACTGATAAAGACAGACATCACCACGGTCATGTGGTATATAAACAAGCAGGGAGGCACTCATTCTTACCCCCTTTGCAGACTAGCCATGACTTTGTGGAACACAGCATTGACTTACCAAGTACATCTGCAGGCACAATTCCTGCCAGGAAAGATAAATACTCTGGCAGATGAACTAAGCAGAAACCTCATGGATCCCCACGAGTGGAAATTGGATCCACAAGTCTTCAGCATGATAACAAGGAAATGGGGATACCCGGATATAGATCTATTTGCCTCTCCTCACAACTACCAACTAAAATGATTCTGCACAAGGACTTATCACAGACAAGCATGGAAAGTGGACGCCTTATCTTTCAGCTGGAAAAGCATAGCAGTATATGCCTTTCCTCCACTGCCTCTTCTCCCCAAGGTACTCCTGAAGGTCAGACAAGAGAAGCCAAAGATGATACTGATTGCCCCAGACTGGCCCCGCCAGCACTAGTATCCAATCCTAAGGAACTTGTCTCAATGCCCGGCTTGGACCTTGCCTCAAATACCTCATCTACTATCCCAACAAAACAATCAGATCCTGCACAGCCAACTAAAGACCTTAAATCTGGCAGCATGGCAGATAATGTAGTGATACAAAACGCGCCTCTCACTAAAGCTGTAATGGATGTCATTTTGGAGGCCAGAAGGCCTAGTACCAGAAAATCTTATGCTGGAAAATGGAAGAGATTCTGTGCTTGGATCCAGGCACAAGGAATTGACACAGCTGTATCAAATATTCCTCGGATTTTGCAATACTTAACTGAGATGTTGGACAAAGGCCTATCCTTTTCATCAATTAAAAATCATGCCTCTGCCATTTCGGCTCATTACAATACAGAGCCACCAATCTTTTCTCATCCTTTGTTAAGGCAGTACCTCAGAGGAGCCAAAAACTTAAGGCCTCCAAGGAGATCACCAATACCAGCATGGGACCTCAGTTATGTCATGGGACCTCAATTATGTTTTGGAAAAACTCACCCTGCCTCCTTTTGAGCCAGCCACTACAGCTGATATAAAGTTTTTATCTTGGAAAACAGCTCTGCTCCTAGCAATAACCTCTGCAAGACGAGTCTCAGGGCTACAGGCACTCATGGCTGTGGAACCTTTTATCATTTTTTATCCAGACAGGGTTTCCCTGAGGACAAACCCGACATTTATGTCTAAGGTAGTGTCCAGTGTGGCCCTTAACCAAACTATTCATCTGCCTACTTTTTATCCAAACCCATAGAATAAGGGTGAGAGAATTCTGCATTCTTTGGACATACTCAGACAGCTACGCTTCTACTTGGACAGAACCAAAGCTTTCAGAAAGACAGAGCAACTACTAGTGGCATATGCTGCAGGATCACAAGGAAAGGCTATCTCAAAGCAGACTATTTCAAAGTGGATAGGCCACTGCATTCGTTTCTGCTATTCACAACATGGCAAGCCAGTGCCTAAGGGCATTAGGCCACATTCAACCAGAGCAGCAGTCACTTCAGCAGCCTTCTTCAGGGGAGTACCAACCAAAGACATTTTAGAGGCTGCTTGGAGTTCAGTGCACACCTTTTCAAAGCACTATCATTTACCACTCTACTCTAAATCCAGGGCAGGCTTTGCCACTGCAGTTCTGCAGGGCCTCATAGCTGCTCCTAATGCTATTTAGCTCCAGCCTCCCAACCATAGCTTTGGGATTCAACCCAAGTGTAATGACTGCAACAGTGAAACATGAAGAATATAGTACAGTTGTGTACACTTACCATAAATGTAGATGTTCGAGTGTATTCACTGTTGCAGTCCTGGTTACCCACCCACCATCCCCCATATCTCTGCTGCAACTTATCTGCACTTCTCTAATCTATACAACCTATGTGGTGTATTTGCTTGTAGATGAAGGTATTATATATTTTGGTGCATGCATGTTTTATTGGCATATTTTCAGCCTACCTTTTTGGGGGCACCTGACATCTGGGGCAAGAAAAACTGAAGAAAATGGCGTCTGCTGCATCTTTTACACCCCTGGCACACTGACGTCAGGGAAGAGGTGACAGCAACAGATGCCGGACCTAGACTTTGGAATTCAGGCCGACTGAGGGTAGCCTGCCAGCAGGATAACCCAAGTGTAATGACTGCAACACTGAATACACTCGAACATCTACATTTATGTTAAGTGTACACAGCTGTACTTTTTCCATACAGCTTCAGTTACTGTCAGGGGAATACCTCATTATTTTGGGTTTCATGCTTCTCCTGTCAAGACTCCACGTGAGAAAGATATAGTGGTATCTGAAGCCTCTTTGATCCCAACACCCTTTGTCTTTTCAAATCTTAGTGCTAGGAGTTTGTCAGAAGAGAAATCATTTGGTGGAGCAACAAATCTGTTTAAATCCAGGTCTCCCTTTCTCCCATCCTGTTCCAAAGCTGTCAGTCACCACAGATTCCTTGGACTTTACTTGGGGTGCAGTTTCAGGATGGAGAAACTGCAGGGTGTGTGATACCAAGGATGGATCCAAGCACATAAATGTCAGAGAGATTTGCCCTGATCAAGGTATGACTCATTTTTTGGTCCCTGGACCTCTTCAAGTTCTTACAGAGTATACCACAGTCATGCGGTACATCAACAAGCAGGGTTGAACCAGGTAGTACCCCCTTTGCAGAATAGCCATGTTATCTTAAGATATAGCTTCACAGCACAGTCTCATTCTACATGCATCCTCCATGCTGTCAGAGCAAAACTGTGCAGCAGACAAGCTGAGCATGAACAGGGCAGGCCCTCGTGAATGGAAACTAGATCAGGGGGTCTTCCAAGATTTTATCATTTGTTTGGAGTTCCTCAAATAGACTTCTTTACCTTCTCTCTGAATAACCAACTGGCAAGATTCTGTCCAAGATGCCATTCAAGAAGGCCTGGAAAACAGATGCCTTTTGCTTTTCCTTGGACAGCCATATTCCTGTATTTGTTTCTACCTTTTCCACTAATATCCAGGTACTTCTAAAAAATTGGAAGGAATCCCCCAAGATTATTGAGGTGACTCCCTTCTAGCTAAGGTAACCATGGATTTTCCTTCTTTTGGAAATGGCCACAGGCAATTACTACAAGCTTCCTCACAGACTTGATCTACTCACACAAGAGCAGGGGTGTTTGATGCACTCAGACATCAATCCACTTCAGCTGACTGCTGGATATCTTAATGCCTTTAGGCACCTGTTTACGGAGGATGTGCAGTGGGTACTAATGGAAGGAAGAAGGTGTGCTACTAGAAAATCATATTTTAGCTAATGGAAAATATTTTCTAGTTGGTGTCAACAACATAACCAACACCCATTCAGAGATAGCTGTTCTCTGCTTTTACAGTATTTGCTTGAGTTACTATCCTGTCACCTATTTTAGCCCTCTGTCAAGGTTCATTTATTAGGCATTTCAGCATGCCTGCCATTGGATCCTCCTCTTTCAGTGAAGGCTCATGACAGAATGTGTTTGAAAGGGGCATTGCATAAGAGGCCTCCAAATGAACTGGTGTTTCCCCTCCTTGTGATCTTATTTTTGTGTTAGAGAAGCTAACACTTGTTCCATTTAAGCCAGCTAACCTGGCTGACTTGAGGTTCTTAATGTGGAAAACAGTTTTACTGATTGTTCTGACTTCTGCAAGAAGAGTATCTTATAGGTTTATAGGTGTTTAGTGGGTTAATGACCACAATGGCCATTTTAAGCCTAGTCATGCATCCCAAAGCTCTGACAAGTTCAAATACCCGTGATAAGTGTGAGATGAAACATTTACAAGTAGGGGCCTGGGAGATGAACCATTTACAAGTTGCCTGTGACTATTAGAGACATAGGTGTCAAACCAGGGATGAATTTCCTGTCCCCCCATCTGAGTTGTAAGCTGTTATGGTGAGTCAGCCCTCTTTCATTTTCCATAGGGGCAAGGCTTCTTTGAGAACTATCCATCTCCCCATTTTCTTTCCTGAATGTAAAAATGAGGTGGAAAGGCTACTCCATACCATGGATGTCCACGGGCAACTCTGGTACTAGCTTCACAGAACCAAATCTTTCACATCTTTGGATAAATTGTTCATTTCTTGTGAAGGTAAAAAAGAAGGGACAACCTGTGTCAAAACTGACTATTTCCAAATGGTTATCTAAGGCTATTACCTTTTGTTATACTCATCATAGTACAACTGTTCCATGCAGGATCATGGCCCCCTCGGCCAGGGTATTGGCTTCATTTATGGCTTTTTGGAAAGGGTTAGATTCTAGAAGTATTCTAGAAGCTGCAACTTGTTACTCTGTATATACTTTTATAAAGCACTTATAAGTCTGATTCTTTTTCTAGATCCATCTCAGACTTTGCTAGGACCATTTTCCAAGGGGTCCTGGAGTCTTCTCCTTCCAGCTGTGATATGTAGTAAGCTACAGTAATCTACCTGTCGCTCATCTGGTCAGGGTAAAACAGACTAACATTTGTTGGTTCTGTTCAAGTATCTTTATTATGTACACAACACATCAGGATTGAGGCTTAAAAACTAACTTAGATAAACTTATAAACAAACTAGCCATCACGATCATACGTGCTCACTCTCTGGCTGCACTCTTAAAATTCCAGTGAAGCTAGCATATGCTTGCTATTTATATGCACGTGCTGTCCTTGAAATGCTTCTTAATGGTACAACACACACTATTCTACATCCTCCTGCTGAGAAGTGGGTTGTGCAGTATTGGCGACATAAATGAAATGCAATTAATGCAAAATAATTCTTTGTCATGCACTTATACAAAACTAAATACACATAGACAATTATGTCCAGGTTGCTGTGTATTTCACACTAGGTCTGGAAATACGACCAAATCATGTGACATGGAAAGTAGAACTAGGTTTAGCAACTGGGACTGTTTCTGCTGAATGTTCAACTCTAGGGACATCAGGACCATCATCAGGAACAGAAAAAGTTGTTAAGACACGTTCTGCAACAGGATCATTGTCTGGATTGCTCTGAGATCTAGAGGCTGTATCACAGGAACAATGCTGCAATATCAATTCTGATACAGGAAGATGATGTCTGCAATTTCTCCTGTACTCCACACCCTCAGATTCTACAAGGTAGGATCTCAGCTCAGTACATATACCTGTTATTTGACCAATCTGGTTGAAACCTTTTGCCATTTGTATCCTCACTGTCTCTCGTTCTTTCCGTGGATGAAGAAATCTGCTTGATTTGTCATAGCTGGACTTCTGGAAAGAGCGCTTTCTGAATAGTTGGGTTCTGATTGTTCTATTGTTCTTAGCTTTAGGCCTCAACAAACTGGAAATGATGGACAATGTTGTTCTGGTTTGCCTAGATAGAAGTCTGTGAGCAGACAAGCCAAATATATCAATATGGGGTATATTTCTGAGATTGAGTAAATTCAAAAAGACACTGGTATTTTCACGCTTTGACTTCTCTAATTGCTTTGCACTCTGTACTGCATGTTCAGCTAGTCCATTTGACTGTGGGTATTCTAGACTACTAGTAACATGTATGAAGTCTCATTCTTTTGCAAATTTCTGAAACAACTGACTGGTAAATTGGGTACCATGGTCAGAAATAGCTTTGTGTGGACTATCATGTGGGAAGAAGTAGCCAGGGAATTGTTATGGCTAGGCTTGTATAGGCCCTAGGGCCGATAGCCTAGTACCAACCTATGAACCATGGACTGAGAAATGACATTTCAGCTTGGTGATAGCAGTGGACGTTAAGTTAGGCTAGGTAGTAAATCGATCTCAAACCAGTTCGAATAAGGGTCTACAATACTAAGTAATGCTGATTGTTACACTCAAACGTATCAGTGGCTACTGTTGACCAAAGTAGTTCAGTAACTTGTCTTGGCTGAAGTGATTCTTTTTGCAAATGCGGTTTAGTACTATAGCATACTGAACAAGAAGAAAGTACTTTATCAATATACTTTGCTAGAGAAGGCCAAATTACTAGTCCTCTTCACGTTGTAAGGAAGCTAGAACAACAATTTAAGGACATTTGAAAATAATGCCATCTTCCATCAACATCTCATCTCTGTAAGGAAAATAGTTTGCACTTCAGGTGGTACACTAGATTGTTTTGATGACCATCTAACATTAATGTAGTGGTTTAGCTTTTGCAAAACTGGATCAGTCCTTGTATGTTCTCTCAGCTCATCAAGTCCCATGGTTGAAAAATTATGCACTTCCATGACATCAGAGTCAAAATTCTCTGCATTAAGCTGTTCTATTGTTTTTCTGGGAGATCTGGATAAGGTATCAGCAAGATAAAGATGTTTGCCTTTTGTATAGATCATTTTGAAGTTGTACTTTTGCAATTTGAGCATCATTCTTTGTACTCTCGCTGGAGCTGAATGAATAAGCATCTTTAAAATATTAACTAGAAGTTGGTGATCAGTTTCAGTCTGAATAGCTCAACCATGAATATAATCATGGAACTTTGAACATGCAAATAATGTTGCCAAAAGTTCTTTCTCAATTTGAGCATATTGCATTTCAGTTTGGGAAGAGTTTTAGATGCATAGGCTACTGGTCTGCCTTCTTGAAGAATAACTGCATCAAGACCAAATTTTGAAGCATCACAGGAAAGAGTGACTGGTTTATTGACATAATAGTATCTTAATGTAGGTGGGGTGGAAATTTTCCCCTTAAGGTCTTGAAATGCTCTCAGGTGCTGTTCCAATCAAGACCATGTAACATTTTTGTATGTGAGCTCTCTCAAAGGTGGTATCAACTCAATGAAGTCTGTTGTAAACTTGGCTAAATAGTTGACCATACCAAGAAAACGTTGTAGAGCATGAACATTATCCAGTGCTGGCATCTCAAGAATGGCTGCTTGCTTGGACAGGTCTGGTCGCAAGTCAGTGCTAGAAAATAAATGATCTACGTATGTAGATTCTGGTAGTCTGAATTTGCACTTCAGAGGCCTGAGCTTCACGTTCACTTCACATTCACATTTCTGTCATGCTCTTCTTCACCATTGCCTCCAACCAATAAATCAGCTACTATTATGGCATAAAGATAACCTGAAAAAATTGCTCCATTGCACACTGAAAGACTTCACTTGCAGAATTTTTTCTAAATGGCATCCTAAGGAATCTATATCTTCCAAATCGGGTACTGAAAGTAATCTGTAGTGAAGATTTGCAATCAAGCATCACTTGCCAAAGTTAACTTTTTGCATCCAAAACAGAAAAAAACAGTGGCATTTAGTATTAGGGCTGCAACTTCATTGACTGTATGCATAGGATGATGTGGTCTCTTTAATGCTTTGTTCAAATCTCTTGGGTTATTGCTTATTCTGATTTCATCTGAGCCCTTTTTGTGGGCTTCTACCATGGACGACATCCATTTAGTTGGTTCTGTAACTGGACAAATTACACTTTGCTGCACCATTTTATCCAACTGAGCTTTGACTTTATCCTGCATAGCTATCTGAACATTCTTGCTGGTCTGACTACTGGACTGATTTCTGGGCATAACTTCATAGACTACACAACTGAAAGTTTGCCTAACTTGTAGTGGAAAACATAAGCATACTCTGAAAATAGCTTCAGGAAAATTGGAACTGGCACATGTGCATATATGATGAACTTCTTTGTTAAAGGAAAGCAGATTCATTCTCAAACTGTCTCTGAGACCTAACATTGACTGCATAGGTCTTTGAACTACATAGAATAGTAAGCTGTAGCAGTTCCTAGCCAAACAACATGAAAGCACTACTGAGCCTTTGGTTTTAATTTTTTCACCTCCATAAGCAATACGTTTTGCACAACTGGCCACATTAGGTTGCTCACAACTCTCACCTTGGCAAATATGTCTGCTGACATAACATTACACTTTGAACCCATGTCTACTTTGAGCTTGGTGGATTTACCATTGATCTGGATAGTACAAAACACTTTGTTCTTTGCCAACAAATCTACTGCATCAACTTTTTCAGTAATTACTGATGCACTATTTACATAGAAAATAGGGTTGCAGCTCTCTATGATCAATTTGCTTTCTTAAATGAACTTTCTTTTTAACTGTGTGAGGTTTACTTGATTTGCAAAACTTTTGAAAATGGTTCCATTTTTTACACTTGTGGCATTGCTGACTAAATGCTAAGCACCTTTCTCTTTAAGACTCATGATTGGCACCACAATTGTGACAGTTAACAATAAACTTGACTTGAGTTTTGCTGACACACCCTTGTACTGCACTGAGCATGTCTTTATCACTGAACTTGTCTTAGAACTAGCTGGAAAACTACAGGTTTTACCTGCCACACCCACAGGGGTTACAGTTGCCATGTGAATAGGCCTGCTTCTGCCAGCCACATGTTGCATAGAATAAAGACTAGAACTTGCTTTGCTATTTGCCTCTTTGTGTGCCACAGTCGGTGTTTTTTCTGGGTCAGAGTTGTTTCATAATTTGGAGGAGGAAGGAGAGTGTTTTTGCACATGTTGCATGCTGTCTACATTTGCTCTGGAGCCTACTGAAACCATGCAAGCATACTTGTGTGCCTTTCTGTAACTTCATGGATCTGACAAATCTCAATAGCTTTGCTCAGCATTAAATCACTGTTACAAAGCAAAATTTTCTCACTGCAGGATTATTAATACCACACACAAGCCTGTCCTTAAGTCTCCAAACCTGCACATTTTAGCTTTTGTTTCTCAGGTCAGTAATATAAGCTGCAAAAGTTTCTCATTGCTTTTGATCTCTTGTATAAAACAAATGCCTCTCTAATGTAACATTTATCTGGGGGTTTCCACAGTTCCCTGAATTTGCATTTCAGACACTCGGGGGGGGGGGGGTCTTCCCTTGATTACAACAATATGACAGTTTTCCCTTTCTCCTTGATATACTGCTGATACATACACAAATGAACGCCCCCTTTCAATGGCCTCTGACCCCGGGTGTATATCACATCATGAAAATGCATTACATCGAAAGTGCAAATGTGCGAAAATGCACATAATCGAAGTGCCTGGATTTACGTCACACTATAGTGAAGATTGTGAATTTTGCCCTTTTCTCACTGTAGTGCGACCTCGGAGTAGGAATATATATGTAGCGGGGGTATGGAGGGGCGCAGTCCGCCCCAATACAATGTTTGATTATGTGCATTATCACTCATTTGAGCATTCGATGTAATGCGTTTTGATTGTGTGATATAAACCCTCTGACCCCAGCTAGGTTTAGCAAAATGAATGCCCTGGTGTGTGCATCTTTGTCAGAATAAGCTGCTTGTATAAAAATGTCATACTTTTGCTCCAATATTTTCCAATTCTCTGCAATATTCTGTTCAAATACAAGTGAACTTGGTCTGCGAAATACTTCTGCCTTATTAACACATACCAGTGAAGGCTTTTGGAAGTATACATGAACACACACACATACATATGCCAGAAATTTATGCCAGTGTATCTAACTATGCCCAATAACACAGCAAGCATCTGAATAACTGAACTTTGCGAAATAAGTCTCCCAGGCACAAGAATACTCTTGAAATCACTGTACTGTAAGAAATCACCTCATATCAGTGTAAAAAACATTTCAGAATAACTGTACTCTGCGAATAAACTGGGCAGAAGAAGCTCAGAATAAAAAAAATTTTAAGTAACTGCACTTTGCGAATAAACAGTATACAGCACACTGAAACTTTTCCATAATGGCTGTACTTTGCTAAAGAACTCTTTACAGTGCAATAAACACTCCGTAACGGTGGCACTCCATGCATCGATACACCCAGCACAAGAAGCTTTTCAAAATGGCTGTATTTTGACTGCACTTTATGAAATAGTTGCGCTTTGCACACAAACTATTCGGAGTAAATGCAGAATAATAAGCACACACTGTAAGCACTTTTACACACTTTGAGATACTTTGAATAACTCTAGATATGAATTGTTCTATCTCACCGTTCATTCTTACAGATGGGTTCGGAGCTGATACGCAGCTCCGAGTTGGCCTACTACAAAGCTCGAGGTCTTCGGACAACTCGAGGCCAAGTCCCTATCCCATGATGCACTTTGAGTTACCTCAGATTTAGTTTGCCACTGCAACAGATAGGAGGTTTCCTCACAGCTCGGGCCAGTATAACAAATTTTTCTAAAACATTTCTCTTTTCAACTTTATATATCTTCATAACTTTGTTACCTTTAATAGCTTAACTAGTGTTAGCTTAATTGTGATAATTCCTTTTGGCTGTCGTTTATATAGGCCTTTTGTGTTTCCCTTCCCTTTCTTTGGGGTGTGTGTGTGTGTGTGTGTGTGTGTGTGTGTGTGTGTGTGTATACATATATATATATATATATATATATATATATATATATATATATATATATATATATATATATATATATATGTATATATATATATGTATAGTATAGGTTTAATAGCTTAGAAGTGTGTTTTAGTAACATTTATAGGCTTTTAGAGTGTGTTTATACATTTATAGTTAGCTCATATTTAACTATATAGAGCCCATTTGTTTTTTAAGGGTTACTTCCTATTTGAATATTATAGTGTTTTTTCAAATTGACGCGTGTGTGTATGCATGTGTGCGTGTGTATTTTTTGATAATACAAGTTTGCTTGTGTGCATTTAAATATTTTTCATGGCTGACCAGGATAAGGAGAAACAACCCAAGTTTGGGTTTAAAAAAATGTCCTTAGTGTGGACAAAATATGTCTTTGACTGATCATGTTAGTTGTGTTTATTGTTTGGGTGCTTTGCACTTGCAAGAGAGTTGCTCCATTTGCCATTCCTTTAGTAGCCGTGTACTTCATGAAAGGAAAAGAAAATTAATCAACAGAGTACTATTAAAATCTTCCTTTCAAGACGCTTTGGGCGACCATGATAAAACTAGTCAGTCTTCCAAATCTTCCAAGTCCTCTAAGGCTTCATCATCAGATTCAACAAAATCAAAAAACCTTTGACATCTGCTCCACAGCTTTCGAAACCGAGCATCTTGCCTTTTCATAGCCAATCCCCAGTCCTGGAACCTGTCTCCGCAATGTTGAAGTCACCAGTCTTCCAGTTGGTACCACCCTCTATCCATTCATCTCGGTCCTCAATAAGCCTATACGATTTGGATGTGGATCGTGTGGTGCAGAAGTTGTTACAGGCACCGTTTGCAAAATTTTTATTGGTTCCAACCCAAGTAGTTTTGGAACCGAAAACTGTTCCTCCATCTACTTCTTTTCCTCCTCCGAGTCATACAGGTCCATCGGAGTCGGAGGAGTTGGACCTTATGATTGTGGTGCCTTCAGAGCTGACACCTGCTCCAGTGCCATCGGTTCCATTTACTCAGACTTCCTCAGCGCCCATCTAGGAGTCTAGGAGCTGACACTCGCTGGTCAGTCCGGGGAGGATAGTCGGACTGACCTGTCAGCTCGGATGTGTTTGGCTCCTACCTTGGGATCAGAGCCCACTGTTTTGGTGCTGAGGGAAGCATCTGTTTCTTCAGATCCAGCGGTTCCTTCTCACCAGAGCAGAGGTGCTTTTGAGGCCATGAGGAGAGTAATGTCCCCCAGGACATCCACAACTTCAGAACCAACTACTTCTTCCCCAAAAGCACCTGTGTCCACTTCTGCCTCACAGATCCCTTTGAAGCATAGAGACCCTGAGCCTCAGGAAGCCCCACTGGGTGGCCCCTGCTCTTCCGAGACCTCACCAGAAGATCCCACTGATGAGGTTCAAAGGAAGAGAATTTGCAAGTGGAAGCATCTAGATTCACCGCAGGAGTCTCTCATATCTGACACTGACTTAGATGAATCAGAAGGGTCCACCTAAGAAGATACCTTATTTGCAGATATATTAGAAATCTTTAAGTAGAGGGGTGGCTGGAAGCGCACCAACCCTACTGAAGATGAGTCGGTCCTCCTGAAAGCTTTTGGGTCTCAACCCTCCACCTCTTGGGTGTCTCCACCCTTCGATGAGCCTATGGAGTTGGTCTCACGAAGGGCATGGGAGTCTCCAGACACCATGGAGCCTGTCCCTAGGAGGCTCAATACATTTATTTCTGCCCCTCATGGTAAGACCTTTCTCACTAAGGGAGTGCCTGTTGATGCCATGGTGGTGGTGGCAGCCACCAAAAAGGAGATGTCAGAAACTTCTTCCTCTGTCCATCCTCCTAACAGAGACTCTAGGATCATGGCTAGGTACAGGAAGCATATGTATAGTTCAGCAACTTTTGCCATGCGTTCACTGAACTACATTACACATTTCACAAGACTGCAAAGAGACCTCCTAAAAGAGCTTGGAGATGCTCTTCAGGGTATGGTAGCTGAAGGATCTTCAGACAAGGTTGCCTTCCAGCTTGCTACCCTTAATTCCATAGTGAACTCGTCCATGCGTCTGACCTCATATGCAGCTGATGGAACAAGTAGGGCAGCGAGTACAGGATTTGCTCTCAAGAGACACTCCTGGATGCGCTTATGTTCCTTTGTGGAGCCCTTTAAGTCATCCTTTAACACCCCATTTTATGGCTCATCTCTTTTTGGGCCCAAAGTTAAGGAAACTTTGACCAGGTGTGAGCAGGAAGGAAAGACTCTGTCTGCTGTCGGAGTATGTTTTTCCACCCCTACTAGACACTACCCCAAGGGTCAAAAGGGAGGAAAGATGTGTTTCCGAAAAGCCCAAGGAGCCTTTCTTGGACATACGTGGTGAACCCCCCTCTAGGGGCAGAGGAGGGGGCAATAATGGAAGATGCCACCCTCAAGGCAGAGGGAGTCCGCAAAACCAGGGCGACAGAGACCAGTTCTTTGGGAAGCCCTACCAACACTCCTAAAAGGAGGCCCGACTGTCCTACTCTGGAGGCAGTCAGGGGTCGCATATCTTTGTATCCAGATGCATGGCTAAAAATAACAAATGACAACTGGGTACAAAGCATAGTTTCCAAAGGATATTTTATTCCCTTCGCCACTTCCCCCCATTGACAACAAAAATCCCGGATGTTTCACCCAGTTACAGGGAACAGGCAACAGTAGAGGTCCAAACGTTGCTAAGAAAAGGTCATACAGCCAGTCCCAGCAGACCTGATAGGATCTGGAACTTATTTAAGATTCTTTTTAGTTCCTAAAAAGACGGGACTGGAGACCTATTTTGGACCTCAGCAGACTAAACGGATCTGTCAAGAAGGAGAAGTTCCGGATGGTCATGCTTCAGTCGACACTTCCCTTCTTTGGGAAAGACAGCTGGATGTGCTCGATTGATCTCCAGGATGTGTACTACCACATAAAAATGGCCAGACCATCCAGGAATCATCTGTGCTTCTAGCTGGGAGCCAATCATTACCAGTTTCGAGCCCTGCCCTTTGGTCTCACTACAGCCCCCAGACTGTTCACCAAATGTATGGCAGTGGTCACGGCTCACCTGAGGCGTTTGGGATTCCAGGTGTTTCCATACTGACTGGCTCCTCACCCGCCACCACCAGGCATCAGCTAATACAAGTCAGGGACACCACACTTACTCTTTGCAATCAACTGGGCATTACCATAGACTCAGAAAAATCTGCCTTGTTGCCATCGCAACATATTGTTTTTATCAGAGCAGAATTGGACACCACCACCACTTTAAAACTTCCATCAGAAAGGATATCAGTACTTTGTCAGCAAATTCAGAATGTCATATCCAGAGACAAGGTGCCAGCCTCAGAAGTGCTAAAGTTGTTGGGGATGATGGCAGCTGCAATAATAGCAATTCCATTAGGTCATATGCACAAGCGGATTCTACACTGGCTGCTGTTCACACAATGGTCTTATCAAGAGCTCCCGATGTTACATCTCATTATTCTAACAAACACATGCAAAAAGGATCTTTGGTGGTGGTTGACCTCTCCAAGTAATGATAGGTCGCCCTTTTATCCTACCCACACCATTGGCCACAGTGACCATGGATGCTTCCCTGACTGGGTGGGGGCATTTTCAGGGAAGAACAACCCAAGGCACATGGACCGAACAAGAGACACATCTGCATATCAGTGTCCTGGAAATGAGAGCAGTACTCTTGATGTTGCAGTAATTTTAGGACTCTCTCCCTCTGGGGACAATTGTAATTCAGATGGGCAACATGTCCGTGGTCTGGTACTTGAACAAACAAGGAGGAACTAGGTCCTATCCCCTTTGTCGAGAGGCCCTAAGAGTATGGTAGTGGGCTACATCCACCCAGCACTTTCTGATAGCAATGCACATCCTGGGTAGGACAATTTTGTTGCCTCACGAGTGGTTCCTCAAAAAAGAAATAGCGGAAAGAATATTCCACAGATGGGGCCAGCCTTGCTGCAATGTTTTTGCATCCCCATGAACACAAAATGCAGAAGCTGCTTTGCCTTGATTCCCCCTCCGGGACATTCCCTAAGGGACGCATTCATACATGATTGGCCTCCGGTTCTCTATGCATTCCCACCAATTCCAGAAAACAAAAGCCCTGGGAAGGACCATCATTCTAATAGCCCCTCATTGGCCTCGTCAGATTTGGTTCCCCTTCCTTTGACCTCATCTGTTGGAAGAGTCTTGGATTCTGGACCCAGTTCCAGACCTTTTGATGCATTCATCGGGGGCTCTTCTTCCCTCCCTTCAGTCCCTAAAATTTACAGCTTGGCTGCTCCAATTCCCAACATAGCCAGGTTCCATAACCTCTCAAATGAAATGCAACATATTTTAATATCTTCTCATAAATCCTCTTCTAGGAAGTTGTACCTTAGCAAATGGAGGAGGTTTTCCATATGGGCTTCTCAGAATAACATTGACCCCTACCAAGCCTCTATTTCCTTTATATTAGAATTTTTGACTATGCTTTTCAACAAAGGAGCAGCGGCAGCTACAATTCGTGTACAGCTTACCGCCATCTCTAATTTTTATCTTGGTACTGAAGGATTTAACATAATATCACACAAGCTATCCAAAGCCTTTTTTCAAAGGGACTTTCCACCGTAGACCACCAGTTCATAGGTTCATAGATTAGTACTAGGCTAACTGCCCTTGTGGACCTTTTCAAGCCTAACCAATCACCCCATGTGAGAATCAAACCCTGTACCTTGTGTCTGTAAGGTAAACACCTTAACCGTTATGCTATCCTCCCACCTCAGAAATCATGAATAGCAGGTACTCAACTAAAAAAAATGCTTTACACTGGAAAAAAAAAAAAACGTTTTCTTAAAGGGTGCTGCCTTCTCCATAAAAATCAAGAAATAGTGACCATAAACAAAAGTCAGCCAATGCTTGAAGACAGAAGAGTTACCACTGACAGAAACATGGCAAATAATGGAAAATACAAGGCTCAACTTGACGGAAAGGTGCATTTCTGCAGGTGCTAAATATTAATAGCAGCCCCTATTGCACCCTTACAACTTTTCACTCCAACAGAGCTTTAAAAGTTCACACATATAAACACCAATGTGATGTAATATACAAGAACAGTGATGTCAATAAACACCATATTTTACTACAATTAA
This sequence comes from Protopterus annectens, assembly GCF_019279795.1. Classification (NCBI taxonomy): domain Eukaryota; kingdom Metazoa; phylum Chordata; order Ceratodontiformes; family Protopteridae; genus Protopterus; species Protopterus annectens. Next base: position 339,469,387 of record NC_056751.1, on the reverse strand, counting down.
AAAATGCAGTTTCTCTGCAAGTGAAGTGAACCACAATTACATCAATAAATTACACAAACATCCCATGGTGTCTAACAAGAAAGGAGGATACAGTACTGTAAATAAATAAGGGCTGGTGTTCCACACTTGGGTACAATGTGGATCAATAATATTATGGAAAGTAGCCAGTGATAGTGCACCTAAAAGCAAAGTTTCGGCCCTTCCTTCTAATAAACAAAGACATAATTCTGACAGTTATGAGGGCATTAACACTGCATTTCTCACTGGTCAGGAATACAAAAGTAGAAGTGCAACACTTAAGTCATAAATTCCCTTATATCCCCTGGAACCTAAATTTTATGCTGTCGCACATTATTCTCCCAACTTTTTAGACAGCTTCTTCATGTGATTTGAAATTTTTGTCTTGGAAGACTATCTTTTTAGTAGCCATCACATCTGCCCGAAGAGTGTCAGAACTACAAGCCTTGTCCATAAAACCTCCGTTTTGGTTTTTCATGCTGACAGAGTTTCACTGCAAACAAATCCTTCATTCTTACCTAAAGTTTGTACTGAAGCTAACCTTAACCAAATTATAGATTTACTAGTGTTTTTCCCTAAACACACCAACAATTTAGAGTATATGCTGCACAAGCTTGATGTTCACAGACAGCTCAGAATTTATCTGGATAGAACCAAAGAATTCAGAAGATCAGAACAACTTTTTGTTTTCTTTTTAGAGTCAGGGAAAGGGTATGCCTGTGGCAAAAACAGCCCTATCTAAATGGTTATCTGATTGCATCACTTTCACTTACTCAGCTGCCAATTTACCTCTACAACACAAAATTAAGGCTCATTCTACAAAAGCTGTGTCCACATCATCTGCATTTTCAGCTAGGCTACCTAGAAGACAATATTTGTGCAGCAGCCACTTGTTCAAAGCCTCATACCTTTATCACTCATAACAAAGTCGATAGGGACTCCAGGGACAGGGCCTCCTTTGGTTCTACTGTCCTAAAAAACATACTCCTATGAGCTACCCCAGAAAGATGGTGCTTGGGATGGTACCCATCTGTAAGAATGAACAGCGAGATAGAACAACTTCACATAAAGAAGTTATGTACTCACCATTACGTTTCATGTGAGTTGTTCATCTTGCCTTCATTCTTACTTCCCACCCTCGTACCCCCCTCCATTTTTTTTCGAGGACCAAGATACTAGTTTTTTCATGGTTGCTTTCTCTTTCTATGGTTTTTACCTAAAAAAGTGACAGAATGACATATGGTATTATTATAGGCAGCAAACAAGATCTGAGGTAACTCAAGGTGCATCACGGGATATGGACGTGACCTTGAGCTGTCTGAAGACCTTGAGCTTTGTAGTAGGCCGACTCGGAGCCGAGGATCGACTCCGAACCCATCTGTAAGAATGAAGGTGAGATGAACAACTCACATGGAACATTATGGTGAGTACATAATGTCTATTTATGCCCTGAATAGCTTCAATCAATGCAAAAGAGTAGTTTATGCCAAAACACAGTACTGTGCCAAAAAAGATGCAGTCACCTTGCTTTGTTTATGCTTAATGTGTCTTTTTTGCCCTTTAGTATATTTGTTTTACTCGTTTAATTTTTTTTCATGCCCATTATACTTTTCTTGTGCTCATTTTACTCTAAACATGCTACTTTTACTTTAAACTTGCTTGTTTTGTAATTCTGAGGGAATTCCAAACCCCTTATGTACTTTTCTGATAATTGTTTTATCAAATGTCTTAATTTCAAACATTTTGTGTAATTAATAAGCTTTTTGTGCCTCTCACTTGCTTAATAATGCGTTCTGTGGCCTTGTAATAAATAAATAATTTGTGCAGATTTTCATTGCCTTTGGTTCGTTTCTGTCCCTTTTTTGTACTCTGTTCATTTAGTTTACCTTCACTGTTAAGTCTGCACCTCATAGCCCTGAAAAGCAGTCTCTGGAACCATGTTCTGGCACCATGTTGCTTGTCTGGTCAGGATAAAACAGATGAACATTCTTGGGTTCTGTTCAAGCAGCTTTATTATGTACAAACACATCAGGATTGAGGCTTAATAACTTTAACTTAGATAAACTTATAAACAAACTAGCTTTCACACTCATACATGCTCACTCTCTGGCTGCACTGTTAAAATGGCATTGAAGGTAGCATATGCTTGCTATTTATATGCATGTGCTGTCCTTGAAATGCTTCTTAAAGGTACAACACACACTCTGTTCTGCACTACCCATATAGCTAAGGCTACTGCAGTGGTGATTGATATGATGAACATCGTGAATATAGTAAGAGATAAAAGAATGACAAGTGGGAGCTATAGAAAAGGGTGGGTGCACATTGCATAGAATAGATGGGAATTGTGGGAACAGTACACACTGAATAATGTTTTGGAGAAGGAATGAGATTTAAGCAAAGGCAAGAATTGAATGAGCTATGTAATGTTCAAATGACTATGACTGTGTGTTACATTATATCTGATGTATAATGCTTGCAACTGAGAATGTCAGTATGGTTTGTTTTCATTTGTATAAATGTATGATTGCCTATGGCATAAGTGATAATTAAATAAAGTTATTTCTTGTTTAAAAAGTATGGTGACCATAGTACAGTTGTTTAAGTAAACTTACCATAACAGTAGATGTTTGAATGATCACTGCTGCAGTAGCTGCTCTGTACCTCCATTCCCCTTCTTTTTTGGTGTGCTTTTTATGCCAGGGTGTGGGCATTTATTTTTTTTATTTATATTTATTATTTATTTATTGACATTTGTTAACCGGGTTTGTCCAACTGGGCTTGTGACCCATTTTCAGTGGAGACCCGAGGAGAAAAGCTCCAGTAATACATTTTAAAACAAGTACAATTTTAAACAGTATTGATATAATAGCAGTTATAGCAAAACGATTCACATATGTTGGGATACATGCATAAAGTTAAAGTTGCATTAAAAAGAAGCTAAGGTACAATTTTACATTGATATAGTTCAATAGGTCAACAATGAACATTTTTGTTTGTATAAAATTGTGCAAATGCATAGTAAACACATTGGAGAGAGAGGTGTAATGAGGTACTAAGTATGGTCCTTTTGAGTAATGAGGTACTAAGTATGGTCCTTTTGAGGGTACATAAAGGGAAGGAAGACTAGGTAGGGTCCATGGCAAGGGCAGGTTCTGGAATTGAGAAAATAAGCTTTTAGTTCATTTTTAAAGTGTGAGGTGTAGGAGATTGAACGTAAGTCAAGGGGAAGTTTGTTCCAAGCATGGGCAAGAAGGGAGTGTTTGTTCCTAGTACTGTCCTTTTAGGGCTCAGCCTCCCTCTCTCTGCTGGCAGTAAAGTTCTGAAGGGCTTGGTGTTCATACTTATCCTTTAGTCAAAATAGCTTGAACTGCTTTGACAGTATGGGTGTGTGAAAGGTGCCCTGAAGCTTTAGAAGCAGGCTGGCTGTTGTATACTTGGGAGGATATAACACATACAGTTAAGGTCATTGCAACAGTGGTCATTCAAGCATCTACTGTTATGTTAAGTTTACTTACACAGCTGTACTTTCTCTACATTTTTAAGAACTTCTAGGTTCTTCATCAGTTCTTCAACCAGTCTGTGCTTTTGCTATTTAGTATGGAAGTGTTCCTAGATGTTAAGTCGGTTTTGCAGCAGAAGGAAAGTGACATAACTTTCATGGAGAACTCTGAGTGGATTGCTGATTTATACATTTCCATTGGACACAACTGCACATCTGAAGGACATGAACCTTAAAATGCAGGTAAGGGAACAAAGCCACAGGAAGGATTTTGCAGATGGGGCATTTTTGCTGGGCTGTAGCTTCAACATATTTATATATTAAAACATTTTGTTATTATCTTTTTTTTGTCCCTTTTTCTCTGGTTCCCTGCTCCCTTTCTGTAATTGCATCCATGTTTTATATAAGATAAGCTTCTCCATGATTTAGCTGACAGCTGCTCAGATGGTGATTCCTTACATAACTGCAAACTAGAAAATATCCTTCCTGACTGTTAATTACTGCCTCTGCAAACTGGTGCTCTGTGTATTCCCCCCCCTGTTGCTTACTATTCATGAAATAAATAATGTGATTTATACACAACATTACTACTATACAAACTACAAGTGGAGGTGCTCTAAATAAACCAGAAATTGCTTGGGGAAGCAAACTGTGGGCAATGCTCCATTCAAATATGCTAGTGAATGACTTAAACAGCAGAGATGATTTACGGAGGCATTGCTGGCAAATTTAGAAGTCTGAGAAGCAGATGGATTGTTGCTGTTAGCTTCTGCTGTGTATGGCAACAGTAACAACCTGACAAGTATTGAAATTAACATTCCTGAGAGGGTGGCTACACAGTTGGGTGCACCTGTCATGTACAGTGGAATTAGAGAGCACACAATATAAAAGGTGACAAAGCTCCTTGTGCACCTAAACACGTGTGGGAATAATGGTTTATGTGCGTCTACTTTCTGTATTAGCTGCACTAGGGAAAGGGTGCTTTACAGCTGTGTTTTGCATGGGGTATGTAGTCATATGTGGATTGTTTGCACCAATGTGTAGTTTTCTTCTAACATTTTGTTGTTGTACCTTTGCTGGTAGTGCTCTTTCCCTGCTCCCTGTGTTAATAGCAATGTTAGGTAAAAAAAAAAAAGTAGTAACTTGAATAGCAAAGAGACACCACTACTTGCTTTTCATTTTATTAATTAGAAAATGTCATCCTTTTCACAATGAACAGAGAGAGCAGTTGGGAAGTTGATAGTACAGATTGTTGCAGTCGTTTAACAAACCAACAAAGGTATTAGAACAGTCTGGACAGGTACTGTAATTTAAAAGATTGCTGTCCAGACATGTTACATTTAAGGACCACTTTGCAATATTTGCACTTTTTGGCTGAGTCACTTTTGGATGATTTATAGGGCTATTCTTAAAAGTATAAAGCCACATTTGTGTGACTTAACTTTTACTCCAAATTATATGGTGCTTAACGTGCTAATCAGCCTTTTTAGCCATTGGTGAACTTTGTGTTTTCTTTAAGGGGGAAATGCTCCTTGTGAAATTCCTTTTCCCAGCACCTATGCCATTGAAGATAGTTTGATCTATAACTTCTATGACATCACCTCAGGGAAAAATGCGAAATGTGGCCATAGAGTTTTATGGATGCATGCTTTTCATGTGCAGAGATGCGTCCGTTAAACTGTATGGATCACTGCTATACATGACGTCATCAAGGAAAACTCTACATTTATTTGGGCTGTGGTTTCAATAAAAAGTTTACAAAGGTTTTTGTTGAAAACGTGGCCTAAATACATTAGTTTTGGCTGTAGCAAAATCCATCACAGCCCTTAGCTCACTAAATACTGCGATGCAGTGTTTAAATGTGATGATATACTTTAAGTAATTATAGTTGTATATATGTGTGTGTGTGTGTGTGTGTGGGGGCTTGTATGTGGGACAGACATGGGGCTGTGGAGGGGTCAGGAATGCACAAATGGGTGCATAGCCACAGGCACCAAACTCCCTTGTTAAACTTTCAGGAGTGACAATTTCATTTTTATGATTTTTGGAGTTGCCAGTACATTTGAAATGAACCTGATCTCTAGTATCTAAAATAGTATGTGAAAGAGGCAAGATACAATCTTGAAATGACAAAAATGCAGAGTAGATGTGACTTGCACACAGCTTTTTGCCAAGCGCAAATTGTTTTTGAATGTGGTTGGATGGGTCTTTTCATATGTCAGCTCAAAAAAAAAGCCGGCTAAATTTTCTACCTGCCAGGGTGCCTTTGCAAGCAAGACTTCTGAATGGAGTCATCAAGCAGCTGAATTCTGTTTACAACAGGTTCTGACAGTTCATTTAAATGGCATTTTCAGCTGCTTACATATTCATGCACTGTGTAGACACTGATTATTCCTTTCATGCGATCCACTGGGAAGTAATTGAAATATTGTGCTCTGTTGCTGTAAATGGTAGGCACAGACAGACTACAGTCTTGCAATTTATCTGTCTCTAGACAATGACATATTTTTCAGTCTTTTTATACAAGGTATGCTTGTTTAGTAGCACTTATATCTGTAAGCAAATTTGTTGCCTGATGAAGTCAAACACACTTTCCAGTAGAATAAGAATTGGGGATGATCTGTGCAAGGTTCAGAGTTGTAACCACCTGAATTGAACCTAATATCCAGCAGTCGGTGTCTGAGAAATGATTCAGCATCTACCATTGACCAAGTTACAACATAATCATCACTCATCAGTTATGCATCATTAGCATAATCATCATCACAAGTGTTTAATATTGGTTCCCATCACTGCATCAAATACTATCTAGTGAAACGAATAATTCCAAGTACACACAAAAGTCAAAATTGCGAGTGTGTCATAATGTCAAAACACTTGGGACATACCAGATGTTTCAGTATTGTGTGTGTGTGTGTGTGTGTGTGTGTGTGTGTGTGTGTGTGTGTGTGTGTGTGTGTGTGTGTGTGAGAGAGAGAGATAGATTACCTTGTCCTTAACCCTAATACTAGCACTAAGTTTTTTTAGATGGTACTAGTGTTAGGGTTAGGGACAAGTAGTGTAAGTTTTTTAGAGTTAAGGCTATTTTAAGGTACATGTGTCGTTTAATATTTGGGTTAGGGTTGGAGTTAAGATTATCACATATGAGTAAGATACTACAAAGGGGGACAGAGGACAGCTTTCCTGCTGTACCTTTACTCATAGATGCTAACCCTAACTCTGTCTCCAGCCATAACACTAACTCTTAGCCTGTCCGTAACTCTAACACTAAACAAGATATGCATACCTTACACTAACTCTATACCCAAAAATATTAGATGTGTCACTCTGATATTTTTACATCTGGAATGTTTATGTTTGGGTTAGAACATTTTTTATATGTTTGCGTCTTTCGGCTTTTCCCGGTTAGGGGTCGCCACAGCGGAACTCCGGTCCGCTAATGATAATTTACTGTATTTAAGGACAGAGGTAAGTAATATCACTAGATTGCCAGACACTTGTGTGTGCCTGTGTTTGTATCACCTACACTGTATTGGTGCCTATTTGTAGAAGGGTAAATGCATATCTTTGTATATTTTGAACCGTGACCTTACAGTGTAATGAAAATGTTGTGTGTGCCCACTAAAGCAGATGTGATTGCTGCTAGGTTTTAAAGTCTGGATTCCTGAGAGTGGCATTTTGGCCTATTTGTGTCTAGAGCAAACTCTCATGAGAAGTAAATTATGTTCATAAATCATTAACTTTCTGTTATACACAAGAAAGTACATTCTGTCTTACTCTCGTGTTTGGACCTATAAAAAGAGAAAGCTACATAATAGTATATGTGTAACTAGATATTTTCCCTAACCATACACGGAACAAGATTGTTGTCTATTTTCATTAGATAGGTATTTGTATTGTTTATTTGTGTTTTTGAGTTACCATATTGTTATTATTTGAAAAAAGAAAATTGAAATAAAGAGATTTTGGAAAAGAAACCCACTGACACTGCTGTGTAGATTTTACATTCTGTGACTCAACCCTCACTAAATGCACATCATTCATCCACTTCCCAATTCACCACACAGATACTTCCCAAGTTCCCGAGCTCCTGATTTAGAATGTCCCCCTACTCCTGTAAGTCTAAACAACCATTTTTTACCTAGTCTTCCTTCATGACCCCATATGTCCTGTTGCCATACATTTTTCCTGTATGTGTGCTTGGTGATAAATGTTGTACCTCTCACATGACCACTTGAGCATGCTTTGAAATGTGTCTAAGTGGAGCTGAGTAATACTGGAGGCCACATTTATTTTAAATCCTGAGCTTTTAACATGGACCTGACAAACATGAGAAGTAGAGCCTTTTTGCACTGTCACAATGACGGTAACAGTGCAAGTTTTTTGCAAAGCCGAATGTGCCAATAAATAAATATATCTTAAAATATGTGTAAAATAGGTTGTTCTTTTTTTAGCTGGAACTGTGTACTTAGCTTTCTCTTCTTCTTTGCAAAGTCCCGTATTTTCTACTGTTTCTTGTCAACTTTTTAATGATTAGCATATATTTCCAATTCAGATATTTTTGAATGCGAAGGGCATCTTGGCTTGTCTTTATTCTTTATTCCATTGCCTAAACCATGGGCTGTTTGTAGGCTGTTGTGCAGAAAGCTAAGTTAAGCGTATAATAGTTTACAAATTATTTTAATTATAAACATTTATTGATTTATGTATAGTATTTATTGATACAAGAATAAAATACTGGTTCCTCTGTATTCACGGTTTGCTTCTGAGAAGTTAAATTAACATCTACGAATACAACCAATATGTTGAGACAGTGTAGAACATCATTAGTTCATCTGCGAGTGAAGCCAGTTCATGGTCAAATGGAGCCCTAGGCAATGTAATGTACCAGTGTACCTATGCAGAGTAATGAATCAAGTCTCCACCACCTACACCAGTATCCCATTACTTGGCACTGTTCAAATCTCTCGGTGAACATACTATTTTCTAATTTACTTTTTCAGTTATCACAGAGATTCAGATTTCATTTAAAATGTTTTTTTCAAATTTTACAGAAAAAGTACTGACTGCCATTTTCTAAACAAAACATTCTCACGTTGAAAGACTTAGGATGAAAGACAGTGAAGTCATCTTCCCTTGAAACTCAAATTTATTAAAAATGTGTCTGATAAACCTTTCAACTACAAGTGATGCGATGCGTTTCATATTCAAACAGTATATAGTGAATTACTAATTAGCTTCAATGTGAAGAGGGCAGAAGTTCAAAAGACAAATGTATAATGCATTTGGTGACAGCCTGGGAGTTACTAACTAGTTAGTGCCACTTAGCGGGGACATTTCACACACACAAACACACATGCGTGCACAAGCACACACACACACACACACACACACACACACACACACATGCACACACACACACAGACACGCACGCATGCACAAGCACACACACACACATGCTTGTACACACACAAACACATGCACACACATGCACACACACACACATGCGCACAAGCACACACGCATGCGCACAAGCACACACATGCACACAAACACACGTGTGCACAAAAACACCCACGCGTGCGCACACACACACACGCGTGCGCGCACACACACGCATGCACACACATGTGCACGCACACACATAAACACGCGTGCGCACACACACACACACACACACACACACACACACACACACACATACATACACACACACTTGCTGCATAAACATAAAATTCATATTCAGCATCATTGCTAACTGCAATCAAAAGTAGAAGTGCAAACCTGTTCAGTGTTTTAAGTCCCATGCAGTAGAAAAGAACTTTCCATCTCCTGTTCATGGAATTAAAAAAAATGTGCCACTCCTGGTCTTCTGCAGTGTGCTAACTCCAGTCAATGAAAGAGACTAGACTGGAGCTGCTACATGCCAAGCAGAAGTTATCCATTTTTTTGTAATGAAACTAATGCCAAACCTGTTGTAAGAGCAGGAAGTTGATTTTAATGAAATGGAGCCGAGCATGTTTAGGTGTTAAAACATTTGTAATTTTTGCATGGCCTGACCTCTCAGCCAGCAGCATGCCCTAGGCAGCTGCCTAGGTTGCCTTGTGCTGGATCTTGACCCATCTGCAAGTATGTCTTTGGGGTGTTGTAGAAAACTTGAGAACTTGCCAAAAAAGTACTTTGACACAGGGAGGGCATGCAGACTCTTCACAGAACGTACCCTCCCTCACAGGAATCAAACTGATGATGCAACTACTATGAGGCAGCAGCACCGTTGATCTTTTCAATATTTTTAAGCAAAAGTTTCAGGACAGTCTTTCATTGAACACATTGAGGGGAAAGAAAGAACATCTGTTTGAAAAGTGTGAATTTGCTTGCTAAACACTTTATCAAAAACCCATGACAGTCAGCAGTGTCTGCCACTCGCCAAGTCCTATACCTGGGTTAAGCTTAGTGCTTTGACATTTCAGCAGAACAGTTGCTTCAAGTCTGTTGGCAATTCACCTTTATCTTTCTGCCTTCTAGGTAGGTTTATCCTATTTATCTTGGTTGGTTTAATTGAGCAGAGTTAGGGTTATTTCTTGACCATCTAGGACTTTGTATGTAGTGCTTTGAATTTGTAATTGGTTTAATCTGTTGGTGGGGTAATTGTCAAATTAAAAAAAAAAGTTCAAAATAAGTAAGTATTTCTATATATAATTAGTATTTTAGGAATGTTCAGGATGACCAGCAGTCAGGAACATTTTCAATATTTTCTCTTGCTTTGCATAGGATTCTTTCAGTGTGGTCTTTTTTCATTTTGGTTTCTTGTCATAGTAGTCATTTAGGGGTATGTTTTGGATTTTAAGGAATTTTTGTCTTTTTTCAGGTTCTGTTTAAGATCCCTCTTAATGTTTTGTATATAAAAATAATAAATATAAAAAAAGTGGTGGTTACCTTAGATTACGATGAGAGCAATGGGATGGGTTGAGCTTCCCTTGCTTCTTGGGTTTTCTTTGGATTCTGATGCAGTATTCTTTCTGTGGCAAACTAAGCTGTTTGTTGGCATGGGGATGCCCCCACTTTTGATTTAATTTGCAATGGGCAGGCTGTTGTATGGGTCTGCACTTTTGCATCTGCTGTTTCTTATGGGTGGCCTCTGGTTGTCTTTGCTGCTAGTGTTTGTGAAGTTTTCTAGAGCTGTAGTTTCAAAAGATTTATTTTTGTTTTCCTTTCTTTTAGCTAGGGCTAATTTTCTCCCTTTGTTGTTTTCAGCATCAGGCCAGATTCTATGAGGTGCCAATTTCCAAACTAGCAGCTTTTTTTCACCATATTGTATGTTTTATAGAGATTCATTAAAAAAAGAAAAGCAGGAAAATAAAGAAGGATTATACAGAGAGAGAGGGAGAGAGAGTAATGTTTGGGTAGCAATTGTAGCTTTATTTCAGCAGCTGGTTAGGGTCATTTTGCATAAAAGTGTGTGTGTGTGTGTGTGTGTGTGTGTGTGTGTGTGTGTGTGTGTGTGTGTGTGTGTGTGTGTGTGTGTGTGTGTGTGGGGGGGGCTTCCATTATTAGCCTGCATTTATTTATGTATACCAGTGTATCCAGAGTAGCGGTGTCAGTGGTATAACAGATAGTACAGTCACCTTTGGTGCAAAAAGCTGTGGGTTCTATTCCCAGACCATGTAGAGTGATTACTGACACTGCTGTACAGCATGAGGGGGCTTGCTGCACTCTTGAGCATGTCGTCCTTAGCATGAGACATTAAATCAAGGCCCTATCTGCTTAAGTTGGTGGTATCTCAGTTGGATATAAAGTATCCCATGGCACCTATCGAAAAGAGTAGGAGAAGTTCCCTGATTTCCTGACCAAGTTCCCCTGACAGATTATGCACCACCTTGGGTTTCCCCTGAAGAGAGTCTAGTAGCCTAGTAGCACTAATCTGGTCGACAAAGGATGAATAAAGTAAATAAAAGTAAAAATAGCGTCAAGGTTGTGCTCTCTTGTATCTAATATGATATTATAAAAATAAACAGTAATAATAAAGAAGAGAAAATGTATAAATAATATAATAAAAGACAAAAGAATACTATAAGAATCTATATTACAATATTAAGGAATTTTACGTAGCTATAGATAGCTTTCATTGATTAGTCTGTCTCTGTAATTATTACTTGGGTCAGGTTTTGGGCTTCAGGTGGCATTATCTCAGCTCGTGTTTGTGATGCATCTGGACTTGCCTTTGGTGTTAATGGTAATGCTCTATGCCCCACAGGAAGGGGGGCCAAGTACGGTGTAGTGGTAGAGAATTCTTGTGGCCCCAAAGTGTTTTTGCATCCCTCCCCCCTTATGTTCACGGGAACTTGTTTTGGCAGCTGTGTTATATTGCAGATCTGGAGGTAGAATTATTTGCTCCTATGTATCTATTCAGCTTTAACAATATATTTTGTTTTCCTCAGTTAACACAGTGTTTCTAGATGAGCTGAAGGCCTTTGAGAACAGATCACACTAGGACAGGTCTTTTTTGAGGAGGCTGCTGGGGAAGGCTGCCATTCATCTGGCATCCTGGGACTGCCCACAACCAAGTTCAGAGATGTCAAGTCCAGATGACATTAGTATGGCAAAAGGACCCTGTGGAAGGAATCATACTGGTATACCTGCGGTGGTAATCATACAACCCTCACTGATGTTCTTGGCGTCAAGTAGTGACAATCAGTCAAGGTAATCTAGCCACAGAGATTGTCATGGGAAAGTTTGGTATAGGCAAAGGTGGAAGAAGTATACATGGCAGACTTTTTAGAAACATTGTCTGAGGGTGGCACGGCTAGCCTGGTTGACTTGGTCACCAAGAAAGGCATTGTCCCCTCGTGGCACAATGATAGGTTTGTAAGGGAGGCAGAGCTACCAAACAGTGGGGTTTATTTTGTACAACATTCCCCCTCCACACTACAACCATTAGCCAGCCAGGAAGTGGAGGTCAGTACTGGTGCAGGCCAAGTGATGGTAACCTCCCCCACAGACACACATTTTCCTGTGGGCCAACTTTGACAGCACATATCCCCCTGCAGTTAAAGAAAAAATTCTCAGAGGTAAAATTGTGTTCTTGATTTCAATCAATTCAAAGGGTGTTTAGTGTATTTTGGAGAAGTAATGTGGTGGGGAAAAAGGTCTGATGTCTGCCTTAGTGGCTATTGGACAGAAATGCTCTAAGAGTCGAGGTTGACAGCCAGGAAAACTTGATGCTCAACTCCATATATTTTTTATGGCAGCCATTAAAAAAAGATCCATCGCAAGCCTTGCCTTTGCTTACTACTTTCTTTCTTACATTCCAGGAATTTTGCTGTTTTAGAGGCAGTTTGCCTTGGTTCTGATATGACCAGAAGTTCAGAAGATTGAAAGAGGTCAGAAAGGTGTTAAAGTGGGAAAAATGCTACCCAGACATGTGACTGGATATTATGATCAATAGACCTAGGTCAGTTTCACTACTTGGTCTTGAAGACACCAGATATAAACATAGGGTCTGCTAGGCTTTAAATAAGGGCCTATGTTTCTAGCCAGCTTGCTGATTTGAATACATTAGTTCCACCTTTAGGAAGAACCATTTTGCAGTGAGATGCTGGACCAAGGAATGCCAGCTTTCTCCAATTCTTCGGCAAGTTGGATATCAAGCTTCTGTTAGGTAATTTGATGTGTATGACACAAGCCAGCACTCTCAGAAGGGGAGGTGGGGGGGTAGGTTTTTAGAGCCCTTCAGCGCAAGCGGTGGTACTCATTCTCCCATTAATGTGGGCATCCTGAACCACCTGCTACAATGTTACCTTGATTTTTCAGTGACTCAGTAGATCTTGGAATGTTTTTACATGGCTTTTCCTTGAAATATTTAGCCTCCCCATAACCCAGTTTATGGAAGAAGTCAAGATTGGTCAAAGGTAAGGAATCCATGGTTAAGAAACACACCTTCAAGGAGATCCTTGCAGGTACGGTCATGGACCCTTTTGATTAATCTCTTTTTTCTTCTTTTAAGGTTTCACACTGAGATTGTTAACAAAGAAGAAAGGGGAATTTAGTTTAACTCATCATTTACCATTAATGGTAGTATCACCAGAGAGGAACTAGCAGTGTAAAATTCCTACCTTGATGATGCCACTGTTGTCATTAAGAGGTTTTCCAACCTCTGGCTTTGCAAACTGGACATTGAGGCAGCATTCCAGTTGCTTCTAATACATAAGGAGGATTGGCACCTATGATGGATGTTTTTTGAAGGTGAAATCGTTGACACAGCCATGCCTATGGGGATGTACCATGTCCTGCAGCACATTTGAGAAGTTCAGCATGGTGCTACAATGATGCCCCCCCCCCCAATCAGCCAGCAATTCACTATACAGATGATTTTCTAATACTGGGTTCTGGGTTTTTTTTTTGGGGGGGGCAAAGAAGGATCGGAGATCTTCATTCAACTTTGCCAAATGCTAGGGGTGCCTTTGGTGGGAGACAGGGTGGCAGGTATAGTCAAGTCTTTCATTTTCTTTGGACTGGAAGTTGACACAAAGTCCCCATGTTTTCATTTGCCCTTAGAGAAGTTTTTAAAGATAAGCAGTATCATAATGAAAATTCTTAAGGCAGGGAAAGTCAGAGTAAAAAAAAAGTTATGGAGCTTTTTGACCGCCTCAGTTTTGTGAGCAGGGCCATAGCAACTGGCAGAGCTTTTACTGGAATTTTCACAAATTTTCTTAAGTATGGTTAGTGGAAACATCACCAGGTCAGGGTGAATAGTAGAGTGAAGAAGGACCTGCACATTTGGCACCAGTTTTGGCAGGTTTAATTGGGGTTTCTTTCTGGCAAGGTAACTGGATCTCCTCACAGGCATCGCATCTCTTCACAGATGCTAATGGTGGGCTAGGTATAGGGGCTTAATGTGGGCTTTCAACCCCCAAGGTCTGGTTCTTAATTTTGGTCTGAGTGAGTCCAGAAGGACATCATCTTCTTGGAACTTATTCCAGTCTGAGTGGGTTATATGATTTGGCAAAATGTGTTTACCAACTAGAAGTTATTTTTCATTCAGATAATTTGATGGTGGTACAGGTTCTCAAGAACATTTCTAAGTTTAAAAGGGTCCAGTCATTTGTCAGAGTGTTAGTTTTGCACAGCTTATGAATATCCTGTCTTTTACAGGCAAGCACATCCCTGATAAAGACAATAAGGTAGCTGATGCTGTCTCACATTTTTAAATCCATTTGATGTCCTGACTGAAATCACTGTTGCAGTATTCTTAACACATGGGTTTTCATCTACTGACATCTGGTTGGGGTAACAAAGTTTTACCTTTCTGAGGGTATATGTCTGACACATGACCTTAGATTGTATGCGTCTGGGTATGTAGGCAGAAAGATACATGTATTCTTAAGACTATTTTAATGTCAGCTCAAATGCAGGTCATGCATCCATCAGACTGATCTGTTTTGGTCATTGGTACTGCTGCTTTGCTTGTTTATTTTTCAGATAAGTGCCTTTTTTGTATTTTAGACTGTGTTTAGAATTTTTGTTAGATGTCCGCTATGGTTAAGGGTAAGTGCAGTATCCACATTCCATACAAAGGCATGCAGACTAAGTGACTATTTTGTGTAGGCCTGGAATGCGAGTACAAATCCTGCTGTATCTGACAGCTGTTTGTTCCAAATGAGGCTTTCCTTCCTTTGACACATTCCTTAAAACACAGTGTCTAAAAGGCCTGGCCCAATCAAAGATGGCAGAATCCCCAGAACCTAGTGTCACTCTTCTACCAAAGAAAAACTCAAGAAGACCCTGAGATGATTTCCAGTCTTAACATTTCTGAGTTATACATACCCACAGTACATCAAATAGCATCTTAGTTGCCTACTACCAACAGCCTGTTGGAGGTCTGTTTGGCTCCTGAGGTGTTGCACACTGTAGATACCTCAGAAGAACCACACCTAGTCATTTCAGAGAGACCACACAGAGTCCCTCAAATCCTAGTCTGAAAAGAGCTGCCAGGTATTCTGAATTACGCCAGGGGATCGAACCTCCATGACTTGTTCATGCGGACGTCACACCTAAAGAGAAAAAAACAAAACAATAGGCTTGTGAACTCCCATATAGCTTTTAAGGAAAAAGAATGGTTCAACTTCTCCAGGGCTTATGTAAGGCAAGCGAGGCCATGAAGCTGCCTCCTTTTGTGACCTAGCTCCCTCAGACCACACAAGTACAAACCCAAGATTCTTCTTCGTCTGAAGTTGAACAAGCTGTAGACTCTGATCATTTTCTGGACTACTGTTCACAAATGCATTCTTCAGCTCAGCTCTGTCTAGATGAAGGGGACTCCCTTTCTCCAGATTCTTCCATTGAAGAGGCCTCTTCTGGAAAAGATACACACAACATGATGAGGCACTTTAAATGGCAATCAAGGCAGATGTCTGATGTACAAAAGAGATACTATTGCCTTCTGGAAATGGGCACACCACCTCCTTCTCCAGTCCCACCAGTATTAGAGGCACAACAGGACTTCAAGTCAACATCTTCAGCTTCTAATTTTCACCCACCAGCACCTTAAAGATGAGACAGGCTCTGTAGGGTACTTGATAACCTTAGATACCTGTATATAAGAATCCTGTGGATAACCCTGTTGAAGTCTCCCTTTCCATTGATAAGCCATCTAAGCTGCTCCCCAATGCTAATACTCTTCCCACTGAGAAGGACAGTGGGGCCATGGATAGGTGTAGAAAAAGGTCTACACTTCCTGAACCCTAGCTTTCAAAGTCATTAATTACCAGACCCAAATGACCAAGTATTTGCTCTCTGTGTTATAGTCTTTGCAAAAGGTTCTGTCAGACCCACCAGTCACTGGATTCTAAGCAGCAAATGCAGAACCTGCTGCCTCAAGCTACTCAGATAGCCAGACACTGCATCAAATGTACTTCTGATGCTGTTGATACCTCCTCTAGTGCTGCTGCCACATTCTCAGTCATCAGACAATACACATGGCTGCACAGTCGGACCATCCCTGAGGACTTCAAATCCTATCCTGGAGTTGTCCTTAGACCAAGACTTCTTATTTGGGCCACAGGCTGCCAGTCTCTTCAAAACCCCACAAAAGTAAGGCAATACTATGAAAGACTGTAGACAAATTCTACTTTCTACAGTCCATAGATACCATAGAAGCTAACCAGCTAAGTCTATGTTCTATTGTTAAGAGGGATACTGGGTCCACTCACAAAAAAAAAAGATCCCCAGGCAAACCACATATGGAATCCCATTTGGGAAACCTCCCTTTGGAAGTACATACCTGTGGCTACCTTACCCAACTATCCCTTCCCTCTTCTTAACCCCTCTACTACTGTATCTAAAGGACTTTCTCTTTCTCTCCCCTTTTGGGAAATGGTAGCTGCAGACAAATGGGTTCTGACTGTCATCAAAGAAGGTTATGCCATGTCTTGGGAAAACATTCCATCTTTACAGGGCATGCCTCTTCCAGCTCTCAACCAGTTTTTGTTGCTTCATTGTATTATTCAGGACTTACTAGATCAAGGCACCATAGAAAGAGTGCCCACGTTCTTCATGGGAAAAGTATCTGTTCGAGAATCTTTTTGGTGCTAAGGAAGGAAGGACAGTCGAGACTCATTGTGGATTTCTCTCTTCTAAACACTTTCCTGAAAGTCCCTATTTTCAAAATGGTCTCTTCCCACTGTCCTGCCTTTCATTCTTCCTCACACCTTTCTGGTATTCCTAGACCTAAAGAATGCCTACCTTCTCATTCCCATTCGACCAATTTGCAGGAAATTCCTTGGATTCATCTCTGGTTGTTTGCATTTTCAGTTTACTGCTTTGCCCTTTGGACTTTCTACAGCACCAAGAGTCATTATAAAGTGTCTAGCTCCACTGTTGGCTTATCGACACGCACAGAGAATTCGGATTCTCCTTTACTTGGATGACCTACTGATCCAATTTCTCTCCAGAGACATCCTCCTTGAGCATGTACAGTGCAATATACATCTCTTGACAGTATTGAGAAACACAATTTGCTTCAAAAAATCTCATCTCACACCCACTCAGGATCTAGTTTTTTCTAGGTTGCAGACTAGACACACACAAACTGCATGCCTTTCTGTCTCCATAAAAGGTTCACAGTCTGGTCATCTTCCAGCACCTTTACTCAGTGTCACACTACACAGCAAGGGAGATCCTCGTGGTTTTGGGTTTCATGGTAGCTACAATCCCATCATTTCCTCTGGCCAGACTACACATGAAGAAAATTCAGTGGTAGTTGAAATATGTGTTT
This sequence comes from Protopterus annectens, assembly GCF_019279795.1. Lineage (NCBI taxonomy): Eukaryota > Metazoa > Chordata > Ceratodontiformes > Protopteridae > Protopterus > Protopterus annectens. The sequence goes on along the minus strand of NC_056751.1, from coordinate 339,451,595 downwards.
CCAACATTCACACATCCTAGATGGCCTGATCTCTCCCTACCTTGCCTCAAAAAGGAGAGGCTGTGTTGAAGCAGGTCTTCCTTTCACCTCAGCCCCACCAACCAAATTCTTCACCCAGAAGCCACATACAGGGCATGGGGGGCATAGGCAGGATCTCAGATTACAGGGAAATGACCAAATATAGGACATGGGGGCATGGACAGGATTTCAGAGTACAGGGAAATGGCCACATACAGGGCAAGGGGGGCATGGTCAGGATGTCAGACTACAGGGAAATGGCCAAATACAGGACATGGTGGGGTATGGACAGGATCTCACAGAGTACAGGGAAATTGCCACATACAGGATATGGGGGGCATGGACAGGATCTCAGAGTACAGGGAAATTGCCGCATACAGGAACAGGGGTGGGGGTATGGACAGGATCTCCCAAGCAATATAGGGAAATGGCCACATACAGGATGTGGGGGGCATGGACAGGATCTTACAGTACAGGGAAATGGCTGCATATAGGGCATGAAGGGGTATGGACAGGATCTCACAGAGTACATGTAATTACCACATACAGGGAATGGGGGGCATGGACAGAATCTTGCAGAGTACAGGGAATGGTTTTCTCCTCTCCTGAAGGAGTGCATCAGCTTGAAAAAAATGAAAGCTTCTTCTGCAAGCTTTGCAGATCTTTCCCACTTATGGAACCCAGACACACTCTTGGTGTTCACTGACACCATCACAGATATGTGGTATTTAAACAAACAGGGGTGCAGAAAGTCTTGCCCACTGTGCAAGCTAAAGCAGGAGGCATGGCTCCTAGCCACACAAATGAACATGACTTTGGCAGACACATACGTTCTCTTCCGGGAGAATGTGCTGGAGGACCTTCATGAATGGCCCCTGGAGGACCTTCATGAATGGCCCTGAACAGGCAGGTCTTCAAAACAATCAGACACCTGTGGGGCAGACCAGAAATAGACCTTTTTGCTTCTCTAGAAAACCACCAGCTTCCTCAGTTCTGCACCAGGATCCATTCTCCCTTAGCCTGGAAGACAAATGCCTTCTCTTTCTAGTGGTCAGGGAGGTTTCTTTATGCTTTCCCACCTCTGCCACTGTTTCCAAGAATCCTAATAAAGGCCCAAACGGAAGCTCCAAAGCTTTTAATTCTGTCCTGTTACTGGCCAAGACAACATTGGTTTCCCCTTCTACTTTGCCTGTCGGGGGAAACTACTGCAAGACGCACCAAATCTGGTCACTCAACAACAAAGTTTGCTTCTCCATGTCTCACTCTGTGGATGATATGGTTCTGATCTTTAAGAGGTACCTTTTCTCTTAGGAGGTGGTTCAGGTTTTACAGAAAGACAGGAAACCTCCTACCAGAAAATCATGCACAGCTAAATGAAAAAGATTTTGTGTGGTGCCACAAACACAGCCAGGATCCACTGTTATCAGAGATTCCCACTGTCCTTCAATACCTCTGCAAACTATTGCAATCTGATTTGTCTTACTCTTCCATTAAAGCCCATCTTTCTGCCATCAGTGCCTGCTTGCCTCTTGACTCTCCTCTCATGTCCAGGACAGAAGTCAGTTTTCCTGAGAGGAGCCTTAAATCTTCTTCCACCAAGAAAATGTACTTCCCCTGAAATCTCAACTTTGTGTTGGAAAAACTTGCATTTCCCTCATTCGATCCAGCATCATCTGCTACTTTAAAATTCAACACCTGGAAAACTATCCTTCTGTTGGTTCATACCTTGGCTTGCAGAGTGTCTGAACTTCAGGTGCTCATAGCTATTTTACTTTCTCATTTTCCACAGTGGCAAGGTGCCTCTTGGGTCCAGTCCTTCTTTCATGCCTAAAGTACTGAATGAACTGACCCTCAATCAGGCTATTCACTTGCCTTCCTTTTTTCCCAGTTGCTCGAACAGAGGAAAATAATTCCACACTCTAGACATTCAAAGGCAGCTGAGGTTCTACTTGGACAAAAAGAAAACTGTCAGAAAAACTGATCAGCTATTTGTTTCCTTCATTGATTCCTAGCTCAAAGCAGACTATTGCATCCTGGATATTGAAGGCCATCTCTTTCTGCTACATGCATTATGGTAAATTACTGCCTTCCTACTCAAAATTACACTTTACTTGGGCAGTGGTCTCATCTGGTACCTTCCATAAGGATGTTGATGCCAGGTCTGTCTTGGTAGCTGCCCCCTAGTTCTCTGTGTACACATTCTCTAACCACTACAAGATTGGTGCCTTTTCTAGATCCAGGGCTACCTTAGGTCTGTCCTATCTGGGATCCTGGACCGCTTATTTTCATATTAGTCAACCACTCTTTTCTCTACCTCCTTCAGTCTGGGAATCAGCCATATCTTAAGAATAAGGCAACAATCAGGACATAGTATAGTTGTGTAAGAACTTACCATAACAGTAGATACCCTACTGATCACTGTTGCAGTATTTCTTCCCTCTCTCCTTCCCATCCTCTCTTCCTTTGCTCCAACATTACTCTTTCCCCAAGTTGTAAGCTATCACCTGTATCCTGTCTTTTTATAATTTCTCCAAGTCTTTTGGGTTTCTCATACCATGACACAGGAATGGAGCCCATTCCTAAGTCAAAGTATAATTAAAGTTCATGAAATTAGTATTATTTCAATTTTTGATGATAGCCAGAAGTGCTTTTCGCAGCACCTGCAATATGCCCAGTAATGACTCCTGCAATTCATATGGAGTTGCATGTATCGGTAACGGAGCTAAACACGATTGTAGATTATTTTTTTATGAGACCCATTGCTCCTACTACTACTGGAACTGTCTGGGTATCTTTCTTCCACATTGCTGTCATTTTTGCCTCCAAATCCTGATATTTTATGACTTTGTGTCTCTGTGAGCAAGGCACTGTAGTCACTGGGTATAGCGATTTCAATGATCAATGCCAATTTATTTTATTATTTATTATTTTATTTTCAGTTTGATGACTGGGGAGGTCCACTGGGCTCAAGGAACCCGTTTTCAGTGGAGGCCTGGGGAGAAAAGCTCCACAAGACATAGTAACAATTAAACAATTAGTAAAAGTTATGTAGTAAAACATAAGCACAGTAGAATATCAACATAGCATGGTATGCAGTGCATATTTACATGTAAATACAATTAGAGGTAGATAATACAGAATCCCCATTATACTGAGGTTTTAAATCTTCTGAGAATGCTATGAAAGAAACATTTGTAAGAAAGCAGTAAATATGATTGAACTCCTATTGGGTATCTTCTTTTCATGGACTACTATATCTGTTTTTCTCGCATCTATCTTTTGAACTGTTGGTAATGGGTGATCCCATGTGATATAGACTTCATTTTCTATAATGCTTTGTGGCTTGTGTTTCCAGTGTTTTTCATCTACTTCAGTATTATAATGTTTGCACAATCCCCAGTGCAGCAGTCTTGCCAGATTATTGTGCATTTCAGTATACAGTCGTCCTGCCATTAGTATGTCACAACCAGCAACAAGGTGTGCAACTGTTTCCAATTCTGTTTTATAAAACCTGAATTTGTTTGTTTCTCTCACATATTCAGTAGACTTTGTAAAACAACATGTACATAGTCCACTATCTTGGGCCATCACTACTAACCTTTCATCTTTTGGTTTGAATTCTCCTCTCCTTAACCATTCCTGCATTCGATCCTGATAAGCATGTGGTTGTTCCAGGAGTTTTCTATACTTGCAACTATGTTTATGAAGTCTATATCATTTTGTTGAACATGTACTTTGTTAAACCTTTATTCATCGAACTTTATCCATCAAATACCATTTCGGCGAACAGTTACATCATCAAAACTTTTTCCTAGGGAAGGGAGCTAGTTGGCCATTGTTACAAATTTGCCCTTTTCCCCAGTGTAGTGCGATCTTCGAGTTGGTATTTACAATTGGGGGTGGGGTCAAAGCCCCCCACCTTGCAGAGTTTAAAATAATGTCATTGTTGTTACAATCATTGTCGTGGCCAAGTAGCTTCTTTCACTAGGAAAACATTTAGACGATAAAACCATTTGCTAAAATGGTGTTCGATGGATAAAGTTCAGTGAATAAAGGTTCTACAAAGTAAGTGTTCAACAAAATGATATAGACTCATTTATGCATTTTCCACATTTCTTGCCTTCTCATCTGGTCCTTCACCGTATATTCTTTCTTTTGTTTTTTGGCACATTAGTTGCTGCCTGATTTTTATCTACTTCTAGTTTGATTTCCTTTCCTGCTTAATGCTGATATGCTTCTGCTAGATTAAGCAGGGACATTATCTTAGATTTATTCTCCTCATGTTTCAAAACTTTCACTATGTTTGGGTCTTGTGAGGTCAGCAGGTATGTGTGGAGTCCCCCAATTGCAAATCTAGACATATAATACATTTCAAGAAGGCCCATCCCTCCTTCAGAACAGGGAATATATAATCTTGGCATGCACTGCTAATATATAAGAGAGCACCAAGTTTGGAGTGCACTTTTTTGATTGTAAGGTAAATGTGTTCATCAAGTTTTAGTGTGTCACCTTTTATAACTCCAAGCAGCTTGGTCTGATTGGTGGGTTTGATTACTGTCCCATTTGAGGAGTGTATGGAGAGTGGGGTTGTGCTGAGTATAGATGATTTGTTAGAAAAAAATATGAGCTTGGTCTTATTTGGGTTGAGAATGAGTTGATGATTGGTGAGGTAATTTTCAATGTCCAGGAAATATTTTTGCATTTTATTTTGAAGTTCTTGAAGGGAGTGGGCTGAGCAGATAGGAGAGGAATCGTCAGCATACTGGATGATGGTGGCATGCTGGGTGGCAATATTGAGATTATTGGTAAATATGATAAAGAAGAGGGGCCCAGGTATGGAGCCTTGGGGGTACCCCTGTGCTGACTGGTAATAGACAGGTTGTTTGCCCATTTAGTAGTCTGTTGATGGTTAGATAAATAATTATGAAACCATGTTAGGCTTGAGGTAGAGAGTTTGTAAGTGGCAAGTTTGTTGAGTAGAAGCTGGCGGGATAGTGTCAAAAGCTTTTGACATGTCTAAGAAAATAGCCGAGACTAGCTGTCCTTCATTTTTGAGGTGGTAAATGATATCTGTAAAGGTTATGAGGGCTGTTTGTGTACTATGTTTAGGTCTGAAACCATGCTGAGAGCTGGACAGTAGGTTTGTTAGTAGTGAGGTGATACATAAGTTGCTGGTGAATTTATTTCTCCAGGATTTTGGCAGTGGGAGAGAGGGTGGCAACGGGTCAGTAGTTTGTAATATCTCTAGATGGGTCGCCTTTATGTAATGGTATGATATGAGAAATTTTCCATAGGTTGGGTACATACAGTTCAGAGAGAGAGCGATTTATTAGTATGGATATGGGGTAGGCAATGGAAAAAGCAGCAAGTTTTAGGTACTCGTTTGGAAGCTGGTCAGCAGCCAGACAGCAGGGCTTTAGTAATTTTTTTTTATGTAGGAAGTTTGAATGGGTTAAAGGAGAAAGAGTTAGTGTCATTAGAGGTTGGGGAGTGGACAATGAGAGGTAGGATTAGTTTTTTGTTTAAGAGAGCAGTGATAGAGTAGATGAAATGAGAGTTGAACTGTGTGAGGCTAAGGGCTCAGTGGTATTATTAGTGAGGGGAGCAGAGGTGGAGGTTTTGCCAGGGTTAAGGAGGTGGTTGATGTTATGCCAGAACTTTTGTGGGTTGTGCTGGTAAAGTAGTTTTTTATATATATGCATAGTATCTCTTGTTCTTTTGGATAGTGTGCACTTTAACTGTCTTTAAAATTTGTACCTAACTTATTTTACATACTAAGTTTGCTATTCCTTGTGATGTTTCTGTGATCTTGTAACATATTTAACATACTTTTAGATATTTTTATGTAACTACTTATTCGTACTTTAACTAATTTTTACTGTACTGGAGCTTTCCCCCCCAGGTCTCTGCTGAAAATGGGTTTCTGACCCAGTCGAACACTACCTGGTTAACAAATGTAAATATATATATATATATATATATATATATATATATATATATATATAGACACGCACACCTCACTCACAGAAATGCACTTGCATGTATATCTGCATAATGTATGTGTGTATATATATATATATATGTACACATACACACACTCCTCACAAAGACACATTTGTATGTAAATGTCTGTAGAGAGACAGAGAGAATAAATACATAGATATTCACACACACACTCTGTGAGGAAAGATAGAGACATATTTGTACGTATATATCTATTTCTATACACACACACACACACACACACACACAGAGAGAGAAAATACATTCACACACGCACACACATGCACATATATATATATATATATATATATATATATATATATATATATATATATATATATATATATATATATATATATATATATATATATATATATATATATATATTTATCGATAGATAGATAGATAGATATGACTTAGACAGGCCACAGATACACACACATTTGTTTGGGCTAGTTATGGTCAAACATTTTTGGTCATTTCACATAACATCATTGACTCACAAAACAGTGACTGCAGCCAGAAACACTCACATTTGCTTAAATAAACATATATTTATATATGGTCAATTTAGAGTAGCCCATACCTCACAGCTGTCCAGATTTTTACCTCATATTATTGGTCTGTTTCTCATAAAATTTGTGGTTTTCTGCAAATCACCAGGATGATATGAGGACTGAAGTCATTAAATGGCATACATTTGCATTTCAGACTTAATATCCTTCAGAAAATGTTATGTTAAAACAAACCCTGTTACTCTAGCAACTTTCTAAGTTTATAAGAGCAGGGAAAAAGAGCCCCATAGTTACAAAATGCAAGAACAGAAAAAAAAGAAACATTGCAAGGCGTAAATGGTATAAATAACAAGCACAGAGTATAAAGGCATACATTATGTTCGTACTGTGCATAATTTGAAATATTAGCAGAATATTTCAATGGTATGTGCATGTCGTTAAGTTTAAGCTATCTTTTAAGAGGAAAGTGAGTGCGAAGTTGGAGAATAATGGTTGTTTTACATCAGTGTGACTGTGCTTTCATTCCTTTTAAGCTTCTAAGTCTTCTTTGAAAGTGTTTGGTCTTCCTGCAAAACTATACTTGTTAGGCTTTTCATTCTGTAGTTTTGCTACAAGATTTTGGCTAAGACTTCCCCATGCTTACATTTTTTCAGAATGTGAAAGATTGTAGATCAAAGGGGGTTGAACAGTGCATAACATTTTATTTACTTGCTCCCAAATGTTGGCAGTCTATCCCTTCCTCTTTTGAAGATCACTCCTGTTACCCCATTTTCCAATCAGAAATAAATGTACATTTCATGACACTAGGAAAATGACAATTGCTGTCTCTAAGGTTATATAAACTTAACCTCTTCCTTCCCTTCTTCTGTCTAAATACCTTGCTCTGCCTGTTTATTTTTGCTGTGATTCTTTCAGCTTGCCGACTCTGATTTCCACCCTGTATGTAAAGCATGTATATATTGTTTTGTCATTCTCTATATAATGTCACATATCTATTGGTTTCACACCATCAGGCCATCTCTGATATCCACTTTGTGTGTAATATATGTATATATTGCATTTTGTCATTCACTAACTATTGTGTTTAACCCTGGCTGAGCCTGAAATAGGTTAATCGGGATCAGTGCTTTACCCAATTTAACAAAGTCAAAATAAAATAACTTACTTCAAAAGCATAAAAAAAGCACTTCACTGTAATAATCCATTAGTGATCAACTTATTATAGTTAGATCTAAACACAGCCCATTAAAACAAAAAAATGAATGTTCCTTCAACTGGCACACCAATCATGTGACCAGATGCATGACACACACACCCTCCCCCTGCCTCAGCCATTCAGGTCCCATTTCTGTGCCCTGGCCACAACCCTCCTTTAACATATTTTGTTTAAAAAAATCATTTCTTCTTTTAAACTGTAGCAAACCGATTGCTTCAAATGTTGCAAATATTTGCTACAGTTTATACCTGCCTTTAGAGAACACTACATTGTTCATATTTAGTTGCAAACTGCTTGCCACATATGTAGCAAACAGTTTCTACAGTTTATACCCTGCTTGCACGGAACGCTACAGTGCTCAGGTTTTAGTTAAAAAAAAAAAAAAAAAAAAAACTGATTTTTTTTTAACTTTTAAACTGTAGCAATTTGCTTGCTATGGCTACAGTGTGATCACACACAGAGCTCTACAGCACTCAGGTTTGACTTAAATGCAGTACTGTCTTTTAAAAGCTGGTATTGCATTAAAGTGTGATCGGGATTGGCTGATCAAGCCCCCCAACACTTTGCACCAGGGGTAGTTAGCCCTCTCACCCCACCCTAGCTACACTACTACTTTTTGTTGACTGGGCTTTTAGCAGTAACCGTATAGCCTGTTATCAGGGGAGGTATGAGGTGAATATTGTTCCAGTTTAGAGGACATTTGTTAAGAAGTGCAAGGTAACTCGCTTGTTTTTATCTGTGGTGCATTTTTAGTCTAAGAGGCTGTTGTAGGAGTATATGATTTGGAGTGGTGAATTCTCTTTAAATGGAAAAGGGTAGTTCCATTGAAAAACTCCAAGTTTGCAGTTAAAGAACACTTGATCTCACTATGAATGGCATTGAATATAATCTAGAAGGTTCATCAGATGAGATATGGATAAAATTAGGAGATGTTTCAGTCTTAAACTTGCATACCAGTAGAGATGTAGTCCAGGGTAATTGAACCTTTGGCAGACAAAAGAATTGTGGGAGCTTAGGTGGAAGGAGTGATAATGATGCAAGTAGCACAGTGTAAGAAATTAAAAATAATTTATGGAAGGACCATGTGGCCAGTGGAAGTTATGAGGCTGTTAATAGAAGCAGCGATGTTGGAAATACATAAGTGAAGATAAGAAGCAAATGAAAATGTGCATACCCTCCTATGTCACAGGGAAAAGGTATTGTTAAGAAAGAGATATTGCAAGAAAGAATTGTGGTTTTAGAATGATGAAAGACTAGTGAAACATGCATTATCACAGCTCAGAATAGCAAGTCTAGAAACGCTGTCTCTTGTTTCCTTTGTCCATAGGTTGGGGCTGCTTCAGTTGCACATTGACTGCGTTGTGGACATAGATACAAGGAAATGTGTGACTTTTACTCCTGTTAAATTATAAACATGTATGTTTTATATGTAATAAACTACAAATGAACAGGTGTGTGTGTGTGTCTGTGTGTGTATATGTATATATATGTGTGTGTGTGTATATATATATATATATATTTTTTTTTTAAGATAGGCAGGAGTTGTGAGGGTGTCTGTTTGGACTCTCATTGTATGTCCCAGGACTGTAAGTGCAATCCTCAGAATGGAGAGAATTTAATTACAACTTTAAGGGAAATATATATTAACTCCAAAACAAAAGTATTTTGGAGTGTTCCCTGTTTTCCAAGATTCACTGATCTTAGAGTCTGTATATATCACAGATGTAAATAGCGTGGGAATAATGGAGTACAGGGTCTCCCAAAATAAATTTTGATTCTTCAAAGATGGGTAATTCAAGGTGGCATGGTTCAGAGTGATGTCTTGTAAGAACATGCATATGTTGAATACAAGTTAGTTACTGAATGACTAAAAGCAGAATAGGTGGGCCTAAGAGGGGTGGGTTTGGCATGATGGTTAAGTTTTTACCTCATAACATAAGGCAGTGGGATTGAGTCCGACCTCTGGTTATTGATTAGGCTTAAAATGGCCCTTCAGAGCAGTTCCGTAGTGTTCACCTATGAACCTAAGTGGTTTGCACTAGCCATCACTTTGTATGTTCCAATGATATTGCAGGAGTTCCGCTGTGGCGACCCCTAACAGGGAAAAGCCAAAAGACACAAACTTTAGGGGCACTAGAAATGCTGAAATGAGGTTGCTTCTTTTTTAAAATGGTAGTAAGAAAAAGGGAAGACCGGAAATTGACTTTTAGTTGCATATTGGATTTGTTTTTATTAGTCTAGTCTGGCAGTCTGCTTAGTTTCCATATATTTTGGGTAGGCATTTATAATGCCTTCACCCTACTAAAACTGTGTTGTATGGTCTGTTTATTTCTGAAATTCCTCATTTTTTATCTTGTTGCCTCCAGAAAGCTATTTTTTGCGCTGTCACTGTGAAAAAAGGAACTAGTGGATACAGATTTTATATGAATTGCTTTCAACATCACTAGAGGTATAGTACCAGTTTCACTTTCACATTGTATGTTTCCCTCTGCCACTGCTCCTTGCTGGTTTCTGGATTCATACTGTCAGGAAACTATGACCTGACCTACAAGTAACAACATTCATTGTCATAAAAATAAAAGCCTGACAAATATAAGCATTCCTGAACATTGCACTCCATGCGCAGTCCGCAGATATTCACTGTGAAGTATGATTTTCTCATAGAAAGCAGAATGTTTCTTATTTTACTTTTGTTTATGGGGTTTCTAAGTTTCCAATGTATTGGCGTAGGAGCCATGATGACCCAAAGTCAGTAGCAGACTATGAGATATACTGCTGCTAGTTGTATACTGTACTTGTGATTTATTTCCTGTACTGGAAGCTGCTTTAGAGTGAAAAGTACTCTGTTGCAAAGCTGGGACATTCACCCTACATTAAAAGGCCATCACTAAATAGTCAACGCTTGAGTCTTGCAGCATACCAAGGATTGCTGCATAGCCACATGCTTCTCTTAAGGTGACAGCGAACATGGTTGTAGGCTTTAGTCATAAATTCACACAGCTTGAGTGGGTTTTCTTTGAATATTCAGCTTTTTGGATATATTTACATTACTGAAGTAAAGAATGA